>NW_024735616.1:0-12160 GCF_018991925.1 Homarus americanus | reverse complement strand
ACAAAAGCGTTTCATATAAGCAATACACACTGTGGCTCTTCCTGTGTTAATAGTATTCCCACATTTGATTATCCTAAAACTGTAGGCTAGGGGATCATGCATAATTTACACAGTAAAATACCTGTACATGTACAGTAGCTAAAACAACTATCTGTACATTCTTTGTGGGAAACAATATGAGACCATGGACGATAAATATTGGTATATGGGGGCTGTCACTAGTCACACGTACCATTCCGGAGCATATCCACCCCCACCTGCACAGATAGTTGTTTTAGCTACTGTACATATCAAGATCCATTACCATAATACTGATGAAGGTTGTGCACTTTAACCATCAACATAAAGATTTTTTTATACAAAAAGGCTTTCTTACCTCATGAAAATCTCAAAAAAAAACAGGAAAAGGAATTTTTAAACTGTTGATTTTAAATTTTGTCTATTCCAGACAGTTATACACCCTTGTGCTAAACGCCATAGCCATACCTAATGTAGGTTAGGTTAGATAGATTAGGTTAAATAAAGTAGGTTAGAAGAGGTTAAAATAGGTTAAATAGAGTAGGTTAGGTTAGATTAGATATATTAGGTTAAATTGGGTAGGTTATGTTTGTTCATTTTATGTCTGTTAAATCAAAAACAGTATACCAGTATATAATGTAGCTGGTAAACCATTCCTCTGTTCTAACATTTCTGTGGTTGTAATTAAATGGTGCCGCCGTAATTAATTAACAGGAAATATATACCCATAGAAGAAAACTTATGTCTTACCTTGAGAATGAAGAATATCTGGGAAATACTTTAGACTTCAGACTCATGGGAAGGAGCCAGTATAGGAAGATTTTTTATAGAAAAACATTAATTCTTACTTCATGAATAGAAAGAAATGGTTAGAGGAATTACAAATTTCTGACTTATGGTTTTCTGATGTTTGCAACAACACTCGGCGACGTGGGGAGCTATCAGGGAAGCTGCCATTACTTGTTTATCCGTATGCCAAGATCAAGTTGCGTTGTTTAGTGTAGGTATCGCTTTCTGGTGCTGAACTGGGTGAATGTCTGTATTTTGACGTGTTATATAACACTACCACATGTTCACTACAACACTACCACAACCACATGTTCACTACAACACTACCACAACCACATGTTCACTACAACACTACCACATGTTCACTACAACACTACCATATGTTCACTACAACACTACCACATGTTCACTATAACACTACCACATGTTCACTACAACACTACCACACGTTCACTATAATACTACCACATGTTCACTACAACACTACCACATGTTCACTACAACACTACCACATGTTCACTACAACACTACCACATGTTCACTACAACACTACCACACGTTCACTATAATACTACCACATGTTCACTACAACACTACCACATGTTCACTACAACACTACCATATGTTCACTACAACACTACCACATGTTCACTATAACACTACCACATGTTCACTACAACACTACCACATGTTCACTATAACACTACCACATGTTCACTACAACACTACCACATGTTCACTACAACACTACCATATGTTCACTACAACACTACCACATGTTCACTATAACACTACCACATGTTCACTACAACACTACCACATGTTCACTATAACACTACCACATGTTCACTACAACACTACCACACGTTCACTATAACACTACCACATGTTCACTCCAACACTACCACATGTTCACTATAACACTACCACATGTTCACTCCAACACTACCACATGTTCACTATAACACTACCTACATGTTCACTATAACACTATTATAGGTTCATTATAATACTAATACAAGTTCACTAAAACACTAGAACAAGTTCAGAAGCCTCTTACTACATTTTCTGCGGAACAAAACACGTCCTACTGAAGGATCCAATATTGAAAAGAATCAGTTATTATTATGAAAATGAGTTCTAATCACGATATTAAGGATATGCAGATCGAGTACGGTATGACTCCACAGCCAGAGGTAGACCCAGACACTAATCCGGTCTGTGATATACCTAAGGACGACTTTCACAGATTTGACCAATATGGTCTCTTTATAAAACATATTCCCACCGAGGTAACCTACCGGAAGATGCGATCTCTCTTCAGCCATTGCGGGGGTCTGGTAAACTTCTTTATGCCCTGTGACCACCAGACCGGTCTACACCGTGGTACAGCCATCGCTAGGTACTGTAGCGAATTTTACAGAGAAGAAGCTCTCAGGCTCAATGGAGAACCAGTGGGTAAACGCGGACTGTACAAAAATTCTCGTCGGTGTCTGAAAGTTGAATACCTCCGGTATCCAGGTGGACCCAACTACAACTCCGAAAAGATTCCAAAACAAATGCGGGAGCCTGAAAGATTCAGGAAAACCTTCCGTAAAAGACGATACGATGAAGGCTACAACTCCTCGTACAGGAGGCCCAGGGGGAGGGAGTTTGACGACGGCTACAACTCCTCACCCTGGAAAAGACCCAGGAGGAGGGAGTTTGACGACGGCTACAACTCCTCACCCTGGAAAAGACCCAGGAGGAGGGAGTTTGACGACGGCTACAGATCATCGCCCTCCGTGAGGCCCAGAAGGCAGCAACATGAGGGCGGTTATTATGAATCACCCCCCCGCTGTGTTGATTGCACCAGAAGAATCCTGAAACGGGGCAACCGTTATTATCGTCGTTGATGAATGTTATTAAATTTTATGTAAAAAAAAAAATTAATAAAATTAAAAGTTGATTTAGTATAATAATTAACCTAACCATCATCATCCTCAATTATTATTATTATTATTATTATTATTATTATTATTTATTTATTTTTTATTTCTGTTCACATGTCTTTTCACAGCCTCATAAAGTTCATTATTATGCGTTATTAATCAACATTCATACACTAATCTATACATACCCAAGCAACACAACACCCATCCACCTAAACACATCCAAAACACAGTACCCATCCACGTGAACCCAACCAAAACACAGTACCCATCCATCCTAAAACACAACCTAAACACAGTGCCCATCCATCCTAAACACAACCTAAACACAGTACCCATGCACGTGAACCCAACCAAAACACAGTACCCATCCATCCTAAACACAACCTAAACACAGTGCCCATCCACCTAAACACAACCAAAACACAGTACCCATCCACGTGAACCCAACCAAAACACAGTGCCCATCCACCTAAACACAACCAAAACAGCTAGCTCTTTCATCACAGGACAGACACTTAATTAAATTACTTGTTTCATGGTTACAGAAAAGCCAAACCCATCCTGAAGGAGAACAAGCTGGTGAGGAGGTTGGCAGATCTTCAGGATGTTGACGCCAAGATGATCATAATGCGACACCTCTACCAAAGCAAGATCCCTGTGGTGTTTGATATCAGCCTCAGAGTGCATCGGAATGTTCTGGAAAAATTGCATATATAATTTATTTCACCTGTAAAGTGATGTGATGTACAGTGGGGGTGAGGGGAGAGAATACAGGAATAGCTGAGTCACCAAATCAATCATCCCCACACCAGGCAAAAACACGACGGGGACCTAGAAAGAGAAACACGAGAAATTTACGCTGATTTATATTATTTTATAGAGTCATTAACCTTATCACTTACAACAGATTATTATTATTATTGGTAGTAGTAGTAGTAATCTTAAAATACGTTTGGCGCCCTTTCATGTGTCAAATATGGTTTGCAGAACATAAAGAATTTTGCACTGACCGGGAACCAAATAGCAAGAAGGAATAAACTAGAGGCAGAACACCATCGAACTCGTCCCAGGAAAATCAAGACGATATTACCAGAAATATTATGTTTCATAGTTTATAACAAGTGAACGTGGGCCCTTCATGCCAGGTGAAAGATTGAACGCTCGTGCTTGGCTAGCGAGCAACCGCCATCCGGCTGACAGCGTACAGCGACAAAATGATTAATTAATGCCTTCCTAAAGAAACCATCGACATGGGACCAGGTTTGTTCCACTCTACGAATTTTTTGCGATTTTTCCATCAAGTTTGATGAAAAACCGATTGTGCCATTTTGGCTGCCCAAAACAGACACACACACGGCTATTTCTATAGTATATTAGATAATAAATAATAATAATAATAATAATAATAATAATAATAATAATAATAATAATAATAATAATAATTAATAATAATAATAATTAAAAATAATAATAATAATTAATAATAATAATAATAATAATAATAATAATAATAATAATTAGTAATAATAATAATAACAATAATAATAATTAGTAATAATAATAATAATTAATAATAATAATAATAATATTAATAATAATAATAATAATAATAATAATAATAATAATAATAATAAAAATAATAATAATTAAACTAGTAATAATTAAAACAAATACTATTACATTTTATGCATTTAATTAATATTAACAACAATACCTTCAATATATAAACACTTTCACATACATGTGCTGTACAAACACGACAGCACGTAAATAAAATAAAAATATTGAAGTGACATACACCGTGCAAGGTCCTCACGTGATCTGCACCCCACTAAGACTTTTATTCAGCAAATCCTTGGATCAGGGTAAAGCGCCTATAGGGACTGGAAATCAGTCAACGTCACCTAATACACATGAAGGAGTAGGAAAGGTGCAGTGGAAAACTGCAGGCCCGTCACATAAATGCAATCTCTTTGAGAAAATTCTGAGGGACGCCATCATCCAACACCAGACCGAACACAGTCTTATCAACACAGCGCAACACGGTTTCATAGAAAGAAAATTCTGTCTGACAAACTTAATCACGTTCCTTGAAACGTTAACAGTTACAGACTACGTGACCAAGGCTCACCAGTAGATGTGTTGTACATTAATTTCTCCTAAACGTTTGACAAAGACCCACATGCACGACTGGCCTCTAAGATCCTGGCACATGGCATCACAGGCAAGATTTTGCTGTGGATTAACAATTGACTCGAAGACTGGCAACAAAGAGTGGTAATAAATGGAGTACATTCAGTGGAGTATCACAAGGCTCTATCTTTGGACCCACCCTGTTTGTCATCTACATAAACGACATAGGTGAAAACATATCGAGTCACATTGTCAATTTTGTGGACGACACAAAGATATTGGGGAAGGTAGCAAATCAAGACGACGTCGCAACAATGTAGAAAGACCTGCATGAGCTGTTCAAATGGTCTTGAGACTGGCAAAAGATCTTTAACATTACATAATAGAAGACAACAATCCAATCACAACTATTCTGTTTAATAACACTTTCCTGGATACTGTCGATAAGGAGAAAGTTCTTGGCGTTGCGATAGATCATTCACTGAAGACGGCGCAACAACTGGGGGCAGCAGTGACAAAAGTAAATCGAAGTTTGGGATTTATAAAGCTTACCTCTGAATACAACGACGGAAACATGCTCCTTTAACTGCACAAATCTCCAGTACGTTCCAGTGTGGATTACTGTATACAGGCATGGAAAGACTACCACCAGAAAGACCTAACAACCGCAGCAACAGGAGACAGCAATAGCACAAACAGCAGCAACAGGACAAACAACAGCAGCAACAGGAGACAGCAACAGCAGCATGACCAACCAGAGGAGAGAGTTCAAGGGCACAGGTGAGGGCAGTGACTTACAGCGACTGTCTGGTCTAGCGCCGCGTCTCTCAGATGGTGACGCCTAGCACAGGTAACGCGGTGTCTCTCAGCTAATGACGCCTAGCACAGGTAACACGGCGTTTCTCAGCTGGTGACGCCTAGCACAGGTACCGCGGCGTCTCTCAGCTGATGACGCCTAGCACAGGTAACACGGCGTTTCTCAGCTGGTGACGCCTAGCACAGGTAACACGGTGTCTCTCAGTCGGTGGTAATCTTTAAGGATACCACGTTTTCCTAAGCTTGCATCAAACATCAAATTTGTCTAAGTTTTATGAAAATAGAAAGTCAATCGTTTTACTGTATTGGCAGCGCGATTCCTTGTTGACCAGTGCAGAATTTCTTTTTCGCAGCACCCGGACCGAAAGTTTGGGGATGTATAGAAATGACGCTATAAGTCCTTCAGTCCTTCTGTCCGTCCGTCCGGGAGAGATATCTTATCCACTTGGTAACTCGCCAGAGAAGCGATGGATTAATTTCAGTATTAGAGTGAGAGCGTAAGTTATAGCAGGGTCTTACTGGGCAGTACTGGACGTGTTGATAGTTCAAGCACTTCAGAAATCAAGCCAATTTTTTCAGATAATCAACGTTGCCTTATTTTTTTTAAGGGGGACTTAGAAAAAAAACTACTTTTTGGGGAGGGGTCAAACTACAAAAAATATTTCATTATTTCTATATCAAGAGTCTTACCTGGTTACCTTTTGTGTAGATGACAGATATAGTTTTTCCTGTTTTTAGTGAGAGGTTAGCTGGGTTAGGACCTGCCTGAGCTATAGACCTGACCATTTGTGTAATAATAATAATAATAATAATAATAATTGACGGTTTATTGAAAAAGTTCTGCACCCCGAAGGCTGAAAATATACGTTGGACATAAATGACTTATTACATACATTGGTGGTTTAACAAAAGCTTTCATTTGAGAAATGTAAAGGAACATACAGTGAACATACAGATTATTGTAGGTGTTGAACTGCAAACACGTAGTGTAGTAACTCCCTCCCAGATGGTGTTAGGAGGGACCTCATGTGGTGTAGTAATTCCCTCACAGATGGTGTTATGAGGGGCCTCACGTGGTGTAGTAACTCCTTCACATATGGTGTTATGAGGGACCTGACGTGGTGTAGTAATTCCCTCACAGATGGTGTTATAAGAGTGAGGTGTGGTCCCAGGCCTTCCTATCGTAGACGGATTAACACATCGCTGGTTGTTGGGTCTCACGGGCCGTTATCACTGGGTACCTGGGACCTCACTGTGTGAAGGTTAACTTGGGTATGACTGTTACTGTTGAGTTGTTCTCACTGACTTAAGCACTGTTCACCACTGTTCACCTCTGTTTAACACTGGTTCCATTCCTTTCCTAAATGAAATTGTAACTTCTGGCGAGAACTTGTTGATATTACGGTGGGGAGGAGGGTTCAGGGGAGGGAGTTGGTATGGGCCAACTTAACAGTTGACCTGGCTGCTCCGAGAGGTACGTCTTGACCCTTCGGTGGTCAAGGATGTAGTATGTCAAGGATGTGTGTGTGTGTGTGTGTGTGTGTGTGTGTGTGTGTGTGTGTGTGTGTGTGTGTGTGTGTGTGTGCGTGTGTGTGTGTTTGTTTTTGTGTGTCAGTTTGGATATGTAATGAATGTGAATGAATCTAATGCTCAGGTGATTTCCAGGATAATTTTATGATGATTCTGGTGGTGATAAGTGTGTGTATCTGAGGTAATGATAACACAGTAGGAAGTGGACAAAAAATCATATACTAATGAAAAAACAACAATTTAACCTATACTAAAGTGTTCGGGGGTTAAGCGTTGACTTTACACCTCCCTGACCACCGATTAATTGCACTGGGGTCTTCACCGATCTCGGACAAAAATTTGGTAAGTCGTAACGTATACTTGTGTCTGTGAAGGACAGACTATGGTAAAAGATAAATGTCTAATAATACCAAGCTTGCTAGAGATGGCTTCTCTCTTTTTGCGTAAATCCCTTCACACGATTTAGTATATTATCCACTGTAATGTTGACCTCAATGGCCGTCGTATGTCTTGTTCTTGAAATTCTATGTGAAGTTCATTATGGTTCTTAATATAACCTACCAACCTAACCTAATTAAATATTTATTTGTTTAAACAAAAGCGTTTCATATAAGCAATACACACTGTGGCTCTTCCTGTGTTAATAGTATTCCCACATTTGATTATCCTAAAACTGTAGGCTCGGGGGATCATGCATAATTTACACAGTAAAATACCTGTACATGTACAGTAGCTAAAACAACTATCTGTACATACTTTGTGGGAAACAATATGAGACCATGGACGATAAATATTGGTATATGGGGGCTGTCACTAGTCACACGTACCATTCCGGAGCATATCCACCCCCACCTGCACAGATAGTTGTTTTAGCTACTGTACATATCAAGATCCATTACCATAATACTGATGAAGGTTGTGCACTTTAACTATCAACATAAAGATTTTTTTATACAAAAAGGCTTTCTTACCTCATGAAAATCTAAAAAAAAATAGGAAAAGGAATTTTTAAACTGTTGATTTTAAATTTTGTCTATTCCAGACAGTTATACACCCTTGTGCTAAACGCCATAGCCATACCTAATGTAGGTTAGGTTAGATAGATTAGGTTAAATAAAGTAGGTTAAAAGAGGTTAAAATAGGTTAAATAGAGTAGGTTAGGTTAGATTAGATATATTAGGTTAAATTGGGTAGGTTATGTTTGTTCATTTTATGTCTGTTAAATAAAAAACAGTATACCAGTATATAATGTAGCTGGTAAACCATTCCTCTGTTCTAACATTTCTGTGGTTGTAATTAAATGGTGCCGCCGTACTTAATTAACAGGAAATATATACCCATAGAAGAAAACTTATGTCTTACCTTGAGAATGAAGAATATCTGGGAAATACTTTAGACTTCAGACTCATGGGAAGGAGCCACTATAGGAAGATTTTTTATAGAAAAACATTAATTCTTACTTCATGAATAGAAAGAAATGGTTAGAGGAATTACAAATTTCTGACTTATGGTTTTCTGATGTTTGCAACAACACTCGGCGACGTGGGGAGCTATCAGGGAAGCTGCCATTACTTGTTTATCCGTATGCCAAGATCAAGTTGTGTTGTTTAGTGTAGGTATCGCTTTCTGGTGCTGAACTGGGTGAATGTCTGTATTTTGACGTGTTATATAACACTACCACATGTTCACTACAACACTACCACATGTTCACTACAACACTACCACATGTTCACTACAACACTACCACACGTTCACTATAATACTACCACATGTTCACTATAACACTACCACATGTTCACTACAACACTACCATATGTTCACTACAACACTACCATATGTTCACTACAACACTACCACATTTTCACTATAACACTACCACATGTTCACTACAACACTACCACATGTTCACTATAACACTACCACATGTTCACTACAACACTACCACACGTTCACTACAACACTACCACATGTTCACTACAACACTACCACATGTTCACTACAACACTACCACATGTTCACTATAACACTACCACATGTTCACTACAACACTACCACATGTTCACTACAACACTACCACATGTTCACTACAACACTACCACACGTTCACTACAACACTACCACATGTTCACTCTAACACTACCACATGTTCACTATAACACTACCACATGTTCACTCCAACACTACCACATGTTCACTATAACACTACCACATGTTCACTATAACACTATTATAGGTTCATTATAATACTAATACAAGTTCACTAAAACACTAGAACAAGTTCAGAAGCCTCTTACTACATTTTCTGCGGAACAAAACACGTCCTACTGAAGGATCCAATATTGAATAGAATCAGTTATTATTATGAAAATGAGTTCTAATCACGATATTAAGGATATGCAGATCGAGTACGGTATGATTCCACAGCCAGAGGTAGACCCAGACACTAATCCGGTCTGTGATATACCTAAGGACGACTTTCACAGATTTGACCAATATGGTCTCTTTATAAAACATATTCCCACCGAGGTAACCTACCGGAAGATCGATCTCTCTTCAGCCATTGCGGGGGTCTGGTAAACTTCTTTATGCCCTGTGACCACCAGACCGGTCTACACCGTGGTACAGCCATCGCTAGGTACTGTAGCGAATTTTACAGAGAAGAAGCTCTCAGGCTCAATGGAGAACCAGTGGGTAAACGCGGACTGTACAAAAATTCTCGTCGTTGTCTGAAAGTTGAATACCTCCGGTATCCAGGTGGACCCAACTACAACTCCGAAAAGATTCCAAAACAAATGCGGGAGCCTGAAAGATTCAGGAAAACCTTCCGTAAAAGACGATACGATGAAGGCTACAACTCCTCGTACAGGAGGCCCAGGGGGAGGGAGTTTGACGACGGCTACAACTCCTCACCCTGGAAAAGACCCAGGAGGAGGGAGTTTGACGACGGCTACAACTCCTCACCCTGGAAAAGACCCAGGAGGAGGGAGTTTGACGACGGCTACAGATCATCGCCCTACGTGAGGCCCAGAAGGCAGCAACATGAGGGCGGTTATTATGAATCACCCCCCGCTGTGTTGATTGCACCAGAAGAATCCTGAAACGGGGCAACCGTTATTATCGTCGTTGATGAATGTTATTAAATTTTATGTAAAAAAAAAAATTAATAAAATTAAAAGTTGATTTAGTATAATAATTAACCTAACCATCATCATCCTCAATTATTATTATTATTATTATTATTATTATTATTAGTATTATTATTATTATTTATTTATTTTTTATTTCTGTTCACATGTCTTTTCACAGCCTCATAAAGTTCATTATTATGCGTTATTAATCAACATTCATACACTAATCTATACATACCCAAGCAACACAACACCCATCCACCTAAACACATCCAAAACACAGTACCCATCCACGTGAACCCAACCAAAACACAGTACCCATCCATCCTAAAACACAACTTAAACACAGTGCCCATCCATCCTAAACACAACCTAAACACAGTACCCATCCACGTGAACCCAACCAAAACACAGTACCCATCCACGTGAACCCAACCAAAACACAGTACCCATCCATCCTAAACACAACCTAAACACAGTGCCCATCCACCTAAACACAACCAAAACACAGTACCCATCCACGTGAACCCAACCAAAACACAGTGCCCATCCACCTAAACACAACCAAAACAGCTAGCTCTTTCATCACAGGACAGACACTTAATTAAATTACTTGTTACATGGTTACAGAAAAGCCAAACCCATCCTGAAGGAGAACAAGTTGGTGAGGAGGTTGGCAGATCTTCAGGATGTTGACGCCAAGATGATCATAATGCGACACCTCTACCAAAGCAAGATCCCTGTGGTGTTTGATAATTGGAAGCTTCCAGGAGCAGACTGGATGTTCCAGGTACCGTATATAGTAATCATTTTACCTGTAAAGTGATGTGATGTGTACAGTGGGGTGAGGGAGAATAAGGTGGGAAGGAAGCTGAGTCACCCAAATCAGAATTACCACACACAGGCAAAACACGACGTAAGGGGACCTAGAAAGAGAAACACGAGAAATTTACGCTGATTTATATTATTTTATAGAGTCATTAACCTTATCACTTACAACAGATTATTATTATTATTGGTAGTAGTAGTAGTAATCTTAAAATAAGTTTGGCGCCCTTTCATGTGTCAAATATGGTTTGCAGAACATAAAGAATTTTGCACTGACCGGGAACCAAATAGCAAGAAGGAATAAACTAGAGGCAGAACACCATCGAACTCGTCCCAGGAAAATCAAGACGATATTACCAGAAATATTATAAGTTTCATAGTTAATAACAAGTGAACGTGGGCCCTTCATGCCAGGTGAAAGATTGAACGCTCGTGCTTGGCTAGCGAGCAACCGCCGTCCGGCTGACAGCGTACAGCGACAAAATGATTAATTAATGCCTTCCTAAAGAAACCATCGACATGGGACCAGGTTTGTTCCACTCTACGAATTTTTTGCGATTTTTCCATCAAGTTTGATGAAAAACCGATTGTGCCATTTTGGCTGCCCTGAACAGACACACACACGGCTATTTCTATAGTATATTAGATAATAAATAATAATAATAATATTAATAATAATAATAATTAATAATAATAATAATTAAAAATAATAATAATGATAAATAATAATAATAATAATAATAATAATAATTAGTAATAATAATAATAACAATAATAATAATTAGTAATAATAATAATAATTAATAATAATAATAATAATATTAATAATAATAATAATAATAATAATAATAATAATAATAATAATAATAATAATAATAATAATAATAATTAAACTAGTAATAATTAAAACAAATACTATTACATTTTATGCATTTAATTAATATTAACAACAATACCTTCAATATATAAACACTTCCACATACA
>NW_024735615.1:0-2848 GCF_018991925.1 Homarus americanus | reverse complement strand
TGTGTGTGTGTGTGTGTGTGTGTGTGTGTGTGTGTGTGTGTGTGTGTGTGTGTGTGTGTGTGTGTGTGTGTGTGTGTGTGTGTGTGTGTGTGTTTATTTATCTGTTGTATGGGGTGACCACAATGATAATAATACTGGCGAAAATAATATGTATAAAGTTAATAATGATAATATTTACTATAATAATATGATGATGATAACAATAATAATAATGATAAAAGTTAACAATATATCCTTCAGCCAGTGTATGGAACCAGTCAAACCCGTGACCTTTGACCTGTGACTAACACATACACACGTGTCTTAGCAATACCTACCCGGTACCATTGTCGATTCATATACGATTGTAAGACTAGTTGTGTTGGTTAGTATCGTGTTCATGGCCTTGTTAACACCCCCACACACACACACACACACATACATACTCATGTAATAATAACAACTTGTCATTATAGCTGGCAGACATGAGTACATCGACCTTACCCAGCCTTGAAATATTACGTTGAGAGACAAGGAAGTAAGTGTGTGTGTGTGTGTGTGTGTGTGTGTGTTACTATAGTGTTGCTTTGTATGTATGGTCATTATATATATTAGCGTGTATTATATATTATGTGTAGTGTGTTTGTTGAAGATGTTGAATGTGTTTTACCAGAATGTTGTGTTGTATGTCCAAAGTTCACCACCATGTCTCTTATTATTGTTAGATGAAACCTATGTCGTCAGATCAGTCTGCTGGATCCCAGTCACGACCTGGAAAATTAAAAGTTAAAGTCTTACCAAGTCAGGTGGATGGCTTCATGACCCGCGCCTTCATTAATCACCTCATTTTACAAGCTAGTGACCGGCGCATTCTCAAACATTATTATTTTTCAACCTAACTTTTAACTTATGCTTTTAGTTGCTATAGAGTCTCAGGCTATTTTCGACCCATTTTGGTCTCCAGTTATGTGTCAGAGCTTCAGTGAGTCTATGCATGTGGCCAGCCTTGCATGTAAATTTTCTATTATGGAAAGAAAAAATACGCGAGTCTCTAGAATCATGGGCGTGGGGTGGGGTCACGTCTCTCGCTTCCTGCCCTCGTCTCCATGGTGCCTGGGAAACAACATCCTACCGAGAAAGAGAACTTGGGATTTGCCCCGATAGGAGGAGGTACTTGAGACCCCGACAGTGTAGGTGGGAGGATGTACTTGAGACCCTGACAGGTGGGTGGGAGGTACTGAGGCCCGACAGTGTAGATTAGATTAGGTTGGATAAGTTAGGTTGGGTGTCGGGCTACCATGTGTGTTTTTGTCAATTAGTTGAGGTGTTGCAGAGCGTCAGCTATCGGCTATAATAAGAGTCAGCTGATATATTGTAAATAAGGATCAGCTGACGTTGTAAATAAAGGGTCAGCTGACACACTGTAAAGATTCACTAGACTTACTGTAAATACAGGATCACCTGACGATGTAAACGAGAACCGCAGCTGACGTGGTGTTGTAAACAAATCTGCTGACGTATTCCAAACATGGATCAGCTGACGATGGAAATTAGAACCCTAGCTGACGTAGTATTAAAAGGGTCGGCTGACGTTTACCTAAGTTGTATTTAGTCTCGGCTGAATGGCAAGCTGCGTCACGGACACTTCTTGTTGAGTCATTGATTAAACGCAGGTTTTTAGTTTACCAAATTTATTAGCAAAGCTTGTAGTACAGTTTGCCTATTGTGAGTAATTCAGTCAGGTCTTGACACTGAGGGTGGTATCACTTCATTGCCACGCAGGACAGAGGTTCATGTACAAAGAAATACATCATATTCATTAACAGCTATATATGTACAAAGGTCAGATTCATGTGGGTAATGTCACTGTTCTGTGTTTCTTTTCGATGAGGTCAGAATCGTCGGTACAGGACAGTTACAGTTAAAAGTATAGGTACAAGTACAGGTACGTGTATAGGTACGGTACGATAATAGATGTAATTACACGTGTATATAGTTATTTTTATTTTGTGCCTTCGAGGTGATGGTTAGAGAGGGTTGTGTTAAGCTTAGAGTCTATTGTGTACCTTAGCAGTTGTACTTAACCTACGTATACTGCCTCCTGGTTACTGGTGGTTGTGCCTCACTGTACACTACCTGAAGCTTATGTGCGTACAGTATGTGGTGTGTAGCGGGGGTGTATGCAGGTCAGGGAGATTGAGTTTGTCGGTTTGTGTGTGTGTGTTATAGGTCTACAGTATATGGTGTAGTAGTGAATATGACAGCAGCGAGCGTGACTCATATTACTAACAGTGGTACGCCTCCCATGCCGCCGCCACCACCATCACCACCACCACTACTATTTTTTTAACGTGGCCTCCAGCCTCCCCAATAGCCACACCTTCACCATTTTATTACCTTAATATTAAGTATCCTAATACATAAGTAGCTATCCTATCTGTGTTGAATTAGTTGAGCCGCAGATCTATGCGGCATTCAGTGACTGTAGCCTCATAGTCAATATCTGCAGCAGTTTTCGGAGTTGGGGCAGAAGCTCTCGTTCCCTGAGGCAGAGCAAAGCCGACCGAAGGAGAGAGAAAGACAGTCGACATCTCATCCAGGCTGTAACATAACTTTGGGCTGCTGCTTCTGTTCGAGATCAACTCCGCGAGTCTGGCGTAGAAACATCTTGCACTTGGTCCCATCCCACCAGAGGTTGGAACACTAGAGGAGTGAAGCTGCCTTGATCAACGTTCTGAATTCTCTCCGCGATGCCCTTATCTTGTCGTCTGTTCCTCCTGTGTGCAGCATCGAGAGCTGTTACGGTGACATGCGGCCATGGGTACTACTACTACCACCACCACTACTAGTACTACTACTACTACTACTA
>NW_024735614.1:0-7945 GCF_018991925.1 Homarus americanus | reverse complement strand
GTACTGTGTCTAGGAAGTCTTCAGATTCATAGTCGCCTACAATGTTGTCCCAGACAATATTTCTGAAGTTGAAATCCCCCATAATGCATAGGTTGTTGTATTTTGCTGCCCTACTCATTTCCTGCCATATGGGCTGAGCTGCTTCTTTGCCAAGACTTGGGGGCCGGTAAATTACTCCCATAATTAGTTTTTCTCTTCCTTCCGTGATTTCTACCCACACAGACTCGGTTCCTATTTCACCCTTTATTGAATTATGAATACAACATTTTAATGTATCCTTGACGAAGAGTGCGACCCCTACCCCCTTCCTACCTTCCCTGTCCTTGTGAAAAAGGTTGTACCCTTCTATGTGGTACTCTGATAAAAAAAATTTTGCTCGTCAGATTCATCCAAGTTTCGGTGATAGCTATGACGTCTACATTCTCGGTATATACAACCGCTCTCAGCAAGTCTATTTTATTTCTAATGCTCCTACTGTTTGTATAGTATACATTTAAACCTACCCTTCCCTGGTCCTGTTTTACCCCTTGTCCTGAGCAACTAATTTTACTTCCCAGGACCTGCTTATTTTTTGACTCCCACTTTCCCCGACCCCTCTTTACTGGCGAAAGCCCCCCCTTCGGAGTGACAATTTCACGCTCCAGGGATGCAGACAACGTCTTTACCCCCTCACGAGACAAGTGTGCTCCGTCGCGACAGTACAGGTAGTCGTTGCCATAGAATCGTTGCCAGTTATCAATGAATGCCCAACCATTGTTTGCACAATGTTTTTCCAGTCGGCAATTTATAGCAATTGCCCTGGACAGCCATTCACGACCAACCCCTCTTCTAGGCAAGACACCACATACTATCGGGATCCCTCCCCTATCTCTAATCTTCCCCAGCGCCTCCCTATACCTCTCGAAAAGTTCCTCACTCCTTACCTTACCTATGTCGTTTCCTCCCACACCAAGACACACTACTGGATTGGTACCCTCCCCTGACAAAACCCTGTCTAACCTCTCGGCTACATGCCCTATCCCAGCCCCAGGAAAACACGCCCTAGTCCTACGTTCCTATCTCTCGCACAAAAAGCCCTATCTACAAACCTCACCTGGCTGTCCCCAACTACCACGACCTTACCTGTGGGCAGGGTTTGTACAACTGCCCTTTCCTCTCCTTGATCCATACAGTCCTGCCTCTTCTCTTCCTCGCCAGCTTCCTGCAGCACCTGGTAAGGGTTACTACACTCCACACCCTGGTCAGCTTTCCTGAGCCTGACCCTAGTCCCCTTGGAGACAACCACTCTCCACGCCTGCTCCTCCTTCGCAGGTGTCCTGCTAGGCAGGACACCTACCTGAAGGAGTTCCGTCCTGAGGGCCTCATTTTCCCCCTTTAGAGTGTCAACCTCACTCCTCAACTGCCCCAGCTGCCTTAACAGAGTGGCAAGGAGGTCGTCTTTCCCCACACTCCCCTCCTCTTCCCCCACGACACAACGATCCAAGGCGGCCATTTTCCTTGGTTTCTAACGGGAGCACTTTCGGGCACGACCTTCTCCAAGCTGGGTCAGAGGTCAACTGATAGATACAGTAGATAGATAGATAGATGTATGATTTTGTATACCGCAAGAGTAACTAAATATTCCTGTACCTGTATTTTCTTTCAGTTACAAAATACACAGGATTATAAATATGAGTATGCACATCAGGTGTTACAGTAAGTGGTAACATTTTGTAATACTCTTAAGTGATGAGGTAACAGAGGAAATAGACGGATACTAACGGAGAGTTTTGTAGAATTAGACAGACATTCAGACAGTAAAACTTCTTCCGACAATACAAATTTTGACGGTGGAATTTATACACGAGAGTGTATGGATAATTATGATGAGCTGAATTATGACATCTACGTCTGATAATCCGTTGTTTAGAATGGATTATTATTATTTTTGTTGAGTTATTTAACAGTTTGAGAAAAGGTTTATTATGGTACTATGTCCTATTATCACACAAGGTCATAATTGAAGTAAAATAACCAATTATACTGTATTATTTTAGACAATATTCCCTGGACATGCTGGATAATATACCATCTACTTAAGGAGGTGATGTAGGTAAGGTAGATTGATATTTTAACATTAATTTACTTAGTTTTTTCTTAGTATCGGAGTTTTTTTTTATAGTTTTTTATTCTGACACTTTATAATGCAAGCAGCGTTCACATGTTGTCAACCGCCCTCAAGTGTACAAGGAGTTTGGACTGTAACTGCAACGTGTTACCGTGGCTGTATGACTGTGGGTTGGTGGGTGTATGACTGTGGGTTGATGGATGTATGACTGTGGGTTGGTGGGTGTATGACTGTGGGTTGGTGGGTGTATGACTGTGGGTTGATGGGTGTATGACTGTGGGTTGATGGGTGTATGACTGTGGGTTGATGGGTGTATGACTGTGGGTTGCGGGTGTATGACCGTGGGTTGATGTGGGTGTATGACTGTGGTTGATGGGTGTATGACTGTGGGTTGGTGGGTGTATGACTGTGGGTTGATGGGTATGACTGTAGGTTGGTGGGTGTATGACTGTGGGTTGGTGGGTGTATGACTGTAGGTTGATGGGTGTATGACTGTGGGTTGGTGGGTGTATGACTGTGGGTTGGTGGGTGTATGACTGTGGGGTTGCGGGTGTATGACTGCGTGGGTTGATGGGTGTATGACTGGGTTGGTGGGTGTGCACTGTGGGTTGGTAAGGTGTATGACTGTGGGTTGATGGGTGTATGACTGGCAGGGTGTATGACTGGCCAGGGTGTAAGGACTGTAGGCTTGATGGGTGTGGCGACTGTGGGTTGTGGGTGTATGACTGGGTTGGTGGGTGTATGACTGTGGGTTGGTGGGTGTATGACTGTGGGTTGGTGGGTGTATGACTGCGGGTTGATGGGTGTATGACTGTGGGTTGATGGGTGTATGACTGTGGGTTGGTGGGTGTATGACTGTGGGTTGATGGGTATATGACTGTGGGTTGATGGGTGTATGACTGTGGGTTGATGGGTGTATGACTGTGGGTTGGTGGGTGTATGACTGTGGGTTGGTGGGTGTATGACTGTGGGTTGGTGGGTGTATGACTGTGGGTTGGTGGGTGTATGACTGTGGGTTGATGGGTGTATGACTGTAGGTTGGTGGGTGTATGACTGTAGGTTGGTGGGTGTATGACTGTGGGTTGATGGGTGTATGACTACAGGGTGTATGACTGTAGGTTGGTGGGTGTATGACTGTGTGTTGATAAGTGTATGGACTGGGTTGGTGGGTGTATGACTGTGGGGTTGGTGGGTGTGGCGACTGTGGGTTGATGGGTGTATGACTGGGTTGGTGGGTATGACTGTGGGTTGGTGGGTGTATGACTGTGGTTGGTGGGTGTAAATCGTGGGTTGATGGGTGCTGACCGTGGGGTTGATGGGTGTATGACTGTGGGTTGATGGGTGCGCACTGTGGGTTGGTGGGTGTATGACTGTGGGTTGGTGGTTGTATGACTGTGGGTTGATGGGTGTATGACTGTGGGTTGGTGGGTGTATGACCGTGGGTTGATGGGTGTATGACTGTGGGTTGGTGGGAGTATGACTGTGGGTTGATGGGTGTTTGACTGCGGGTTGGTGGGTGTATGACTGTGGGTTGGTGGGTGTATGACTGTGGGTTGGTGGTGTATGACTGTGGGTTGATGGGTGTATGACTGCGGGTTGGTGGGTGTATGACTGCGGGTTGGTGGGTGTATGACTGTGGGTTGGTGGGTGTATGACTGTGGGTTGGTGGTTGTATGACTGTGGGTTGGTGGGTGTATGACTGTGGGTTGGTGGGTGTATGACTGTAGGTTGATGGGTGTATGACTGGGTTGGTGGGTGTATGACTGTTGGGTTGGTGGCTTTTTGACTGTGGTTAGTGGTATGACTGTGGGTTGATGGGTGTATGACTGTGGGTTGATGGGTGTATGACTGTTGGTTGGTGGGTGTATGACCGTGGGTTGATGGGTGTATGACTGTGGGTTGGTGGGAGTATGACTGTGGGTTGATGGGTGTTTGACTGCGGGTTGGTGGGTGTATGACTGTGGGTTGGTGGGTGTATGACTGTGGGGTTGGTGGGTGTACATCGTGCTGATGGGTGCATGACTGTGGTTGGTGTGTAAGGACTGCGGGTTGGTGGGGTGCATGACTGTGGGTTGGTGGGTGTGGCGACTGTGGGGTTGGTGGGTGTATGACTGTAGGTTGGTGGGTGTGCTGACCTGGGGTTGCGGGGTGTATGACTGTTAGTTGATGGGTATGAATGTGGGGTTGGTGGGTGTATGACTGTGGGTTGGTGGCTGTTTGACTGTGGGTTGGTGGGTGTATGACTGTGGGTTGATGGGTGTATGACTGTGGGTTGATGGGTGTATGACTGTGGGTTGGTGGCTGTATGACTGTGGGTTGGTGGGTGTATGACTGTGGGTTGGTGGGTGTATGACTGTAGGTTGATGGGTGTATGACTGGGTTGGTGGGTGTATGACTGTGGGTTGGTGGGTGTATGACTGTGGGTTGATGGGTGTATGACTGTAGGTTGATGGGTGTATGACTGTGGGTTGGTGGGTGTAGGACCTGTGGGTTGGTGGGTGTATGACTGTGGGTTGGTGGGTGTATGACTGTAGGTTGATAGGTGTATGACTGGGTTGGTGGGTGTATGACTGTGGGTTGGTGGGTGTATGACTGTGGGTTGATGGGTGTATGACTGTAGGTTGATGGGTGTATGACTGTGGGTTGGTGGGAACCCAAGGATCAGAAGGTTGGTGGAAAAGTGATCAGGGTTGGTGGGTGTATGACTGTAGGTTGATGGGTGTATGACTGGGTTGGTGGGTGTATGACTGTGGGTTGGTGGGTGTATGACTGTGGGTTGATGGGTGTATGACTGTAGGTTGATGGGTGTATGACTGGGTTGGTGGGTGTATGACAGTGGTGACAAGGATTATTTGAGCTTGACAAAATTTAGATAGATAGCAGCATGGTTTAGTCGTGTTCAGTTTAGTTTAAATTGTGTTTAGGTTAGGTTGGGTCATGTCAGGTACAGAGTTTTGCCAGGGTCCTTTATTCAAGCTGTCAGGGTTAAACTTCCTTCCTAGAAAGATGAACACACGAACCTACGGACGACACCCGAACACAATAACACATGATCATACACGGAAACGAACACACGAATGGACATACTCAGATATCGGGGAATAAATATAAAATTATAAAAATGCATAAAAAGTCTTTGACGGATAAACAACTTTGTAATGTTAGAATCGATATTACTGATATTATAAAAAATCAAACTAACTTCCTTTAAACACTCTTGGCTCTTCCTGTGTATAAGAAGAGTTTAATCTGGTATATTTTTTTTTTCTAGTAATTGGTGTTATCAGGGGAAGAGATTGTGTCGTTTGTGGTCTGTCATTCAAGGTTGTTTAGTGTTTGAAGCTCGTTAATTCATTATGCTTGTAGCCCCCATCTCTGCATACAACCCTGGTGCTTCTTGCTGTTGATACTCCCACGAAAATAAATTGTCAGATTAACGAAACGAAGATTAAAAAATTTTGTTTTAATTCACGGATTAACCATATTTCACCCAATCTAACTTGACCTATCCTAACCTAACCTAACCTAATCTAATCATAATTGTGTTTTAAAAAAAGGTTTACAGGCATAGGTAACAAGCTGGTCCTTTAACGGGAGAACACAAGGCTTCCCAACCCTCACCTGATGAAATAGAATCACTATACCCAACCTGATCTAATTAAGGACACGTTAGGCTTTGTAAGATAGTTTAGTTTGAAGTGTTGTGAATCTCCGTGGGTGTTATAGATTCACTTGGTATACTACATGTGTAAAGTCAGGATATATACAATGTGTGTAGATTTTTCTACCCGTGTGTTAAATATTTTTGTGGGGAGGGGGAGGTATTTTCCTGTCGGTTTCCACTCTAGCTTTCCACCAATGTTATTTCACCCTTCTAGATTTCTATACCCTTTGATCCACCTTACCTAAGAGTGGAATGAGATAAATAGAATTGGTGGAGTGGAATGTTTGTATAATTGATGTCAGGATCCAACTCTGCCCTGGACGACACAGGATTGATCGTCACTGGTGTTGTAAGACTGTACAGAAAACCGCCTCTTGTGTTGTTCCCACGTATTAAAGAGCGATGAAGGTAAACTGAACAAGCACGCTGGGCAATGCTCGTTGTTGTAGTGGAATACACACGAAACCCAGTCAGTTGAGGGTGTAAATCTTCGCCTGCCTCTGGAATGCACTACACACGCTATGCCAAAACTGAGATATACTCGGCATGTCAACACTGAGACACACATGCTATGCTAACAAACATATACTCACATAAACTATGCCAATATTAAGACACTCGAGCAGGGGACTCTGTTATACTCGAACAGGAGACTTTGTTATACTCGATCAGGGGCCTTTGTTATACTCGATCAGGGGACTTTGTTGTACTCGAAAAGTGGCCTTTGTTATACTCTTTTAGAGGCCTTTGTTAAACTCGAACAGGGGCCTTTGTTAAACTCGATCAAAGGCCTTTGTTATTCTCGATTAGAGGACTTTGTTAAACTCGATGAGGAGACTTTGTTATACTCGATGAGGGGCCTTTGTTATACTCGATGAGGGGATTCTGTTATACTCGATCATGGGACTTTGTTATACTCGATGAGGGGCCTTTATTATACTCGATGAGGGGACTTTGTTCTACTCGATCAGGAGACATTCTTATACTCGATCAGGCGACTTTGTTATATTCGATGAGGGGACTTTGTTATACTCGATCATGGGACTTTGTTATACTCGATCATGGGGCATTTGTTATACTCGATCAGGGGACTTTGTTTTCCTCGACCAGCGGAGTTTGTTATACTCGATCAGGGGACTTTGTTATACTCGATCAGGGGAATTTGTTATACTCGGTGATGGGACTTTGTTATACTCGATCAGGGGACTTTGTTAACCTCGATCAGAGGCCTTTGTTATACTCGATCAGGTGACTTTGTTATACTCGATCAGGGAACTTTGAAATACTCGATCAGGGCCCTTTGTTATACTCGTTCAGGCGCCTTTGTTATATTCGATCAGGGCCCTTTGTTCTACTCGATCAGGGGACTTTGTTATACTCGATCAGGGTGACTTTGTATACTCGATCAGGGGACTTTGTTATATTCAATGAGGGGACTTTGTTATACTCGATCATGGGAATTTGTTATACTCGATCAGGGGCCTTTGATATACTCGATCAGGGGCCTTTGCTTTACTCGATCAGGGATCTTTGTTATACTCGATCAGGGGACTTTGTTATATTCGATGAGGGACTTTGTTATACTCGATCATGGGACTTTGTTACACTCGATGAGGGGCCTTTGTTATACTCGATGAGGGGACTTTGTTCTACTCGATCAGGGGACTTTGTTATACTCGATTAGGGGACTTTGTTATACTCGATCAGGGGACTTTCTTATACTCGTTCGGGGGATTTTGTTATACTCGATCAGGGGACTTTATTATACTCGATGAGGGGGCTTTGTTATACTCGATCAGGCGAATTTGTTATACTTGATCAGGGGCCTTTGTTAAACTCGATGAGGGGCCTTTGTTATACTCAACCAGGGTACTTTGTTATACTCGATGAGGGGCCTTTGTTAAACTCGATCTGAGGCCTTTGTTATACTCGATCAGGGGACTTTGTTATACTCGATAAGGGGACTTTGTTACACTCGATTAGGGCAGTCTGTTATACTCGAGCAGGGGACTCTGTTATACTCGATCAGGGGACTTTGTTATACTCGATCAGGGACCTTTGTTATACTCGATCAGGGAACTTTGTTGTACTCGAAAAGTGGCCTTTGTTACACTCGATTAGGGCAGTCTGTTATACTCGAGCAGGGGACTCTGTTATACTCGATCAGGGGACTT
>NW_024735613.1:0-4088 GCF_018991925.1 Homarus americanus | reverse complement strand
AGTTGACCTGGCGGCTCCGAGAGGAGCGCCAGGTACGTCTTGACCCTTCGGTGGTCAAGGATGCGTCAAGCTGTGTGTGCCTCGAGTCAAACATTGTAACGTGATATTGGTGGACCTAAAACTCATTCGTTTAACATATATGACATACATATAATAAGTACTAAAAATGTGAGTAGTTTTTGTATATTTCTCTTTTTAATTTGAAAAGTTTTGATAAACAGTAAATGGGATTACAATTTACATAGGCTATGAACGTGTACTCGTAACCATTATTTATTCAATAATAGATTCAGAATTTCATTGGGCAAAATGATTTAATATTTTTCTGTGGTTTATTTCCATTCCGATCAAAATACATATTATATTATCAGTAAAACATGGAAAGAGAGAGAGAGATTGAGTGTGTGCGCGGGTGGTATGTGCGCGTCTATACGCCTGTGTGTGAGGACATGTGTGTGGACAACTGATGGTCCAGCAGGCTTATGGTCCAGTGATACACACCCACCAATAACACACAACCAACACTCATTCACTATCTGGATGGAGAAGTGTGTGGCAGTACAGTTTGTCGTGATGTAGTGTCCTGGTCAGGTGTTTCATGTACACTTTATGCCAGTATGTCAAGCAAAGGTCACTGTGCTGGGTGAGGTCTTTCACTTGCCGTCAACCTTCTGTGTTTGCTCAGTAATTTCCACAGTAAACTATGCTAATGTCCGGCCAACTAAGGCTTAAACTTTCTTGATATTCTAAAATATAACTCTGCGTTGATCTTTACAGAGGAGCACGAAGTATTGCATACAAGCATAATTCAGTGTTACACATTGGCGAGAACCACAATACTTGCATATCTGCTATATACTGTACATATCCCAGGAAAACCCATTCAAAGCTTAACATAATAGTATAAAAATAAGCCAGAAATAGAATTAAAAGGAATAGTAATAAGAACATAAGAATGAACGAAAGTGCAGCGGGCTTATTGACCCGTACTAGGCAGCCCCGTTTATACCCAACCCCTATCGCTCATATATCCGTTCAACCTATATTTGAAGCTACCCAGCGTGTTCGAGTTAATGATGAAGTTCGGTAACTTGTCCCACTCATCCACTTTTCTATTTCCAAACCTAAATCTAAATTTGTCCAATCTCAAACCATTGCTACGAGATCGCTCCTTTATTCAGCCCTGACTTCCATTTATACTCCTCGATCATATCACCCCTCACTCTACGTCTCTCGAGGGAGTGCACATTAAGATGCTTTAACCTGTCTCTGTACTCAAGGTTCCTAATGCCCGGGATTAGTCTTGTCATCCTCTGAATGCTGTCTAGGGATTCTATATTCATTCTGTAGTACGGTGACCAGAACTGAACCGCGTAATCCAAGTGAGGTCTCACAAGCACAAGATATAGTTTTAGGATAACCTCGCTAGTCTTGTAACTTACACGCCTTTGTATGAACCCAAATACTTTGTTAACCTTGTTTCGAGGAAATACGCATTGTTGTCTTGGTTTAAGATTCCTACTTATCATTACTCCTAAATCTTTCTCACAGTTGGATTTCTCTATAATATCGTTGTTCATATGGTTTCTCTGTTTACATTTCCTAGACTTAGTACTTTGCATTTGCCCACATTAAATTTCATCCGCCATTTGTTGGTAGCCAATCGATACATAAATTATAATCCTGAGGTAGAGCGAGCTGCATGTTTTTTGACTGCCTTTAACATCTGTCTGGACAGCTTTCCTGACTCGACTGACAGAACATTTTCACGCTATCACTCAGCACTCACGCCCGTGCCAGTGACTTACTCTCGCATCACTGCCGTAGTGAGTCGGCTTATAACAAGAAAAATCTCCGTGTTTTGAACAGTAGGTAACTACCACATATACAAGGCGCTATAGGTTAACCCAAGACATTAGAGTCACACACAAAACACTGCACTTACGTACAAAGACCTGTAGTTACATTCAATACACTGTAGTTACGTTCAGAGCACTGTATTTTCGTTCAAAACACTGTAGTTACGTTCAAAATACCCATATCTGTTCAAACATCAGAAGATGTCAAAACACTGTATATTCGTTCAAAACACTGTAGTTACGTTCAAAACACTGTATATTCGTTCAAAACACTGTAGTTACGCTGAAAACACTGTATATTCGTTCAAAATACTGTAGTTACCTCCAAAGTACTTTAGTTACCTTCAAAGCACTGTAGTTTCATTCAAAATACTGTAGTTACGATCAAAACATTGCAGTTACATTCAAAGCATCGTATTTGCTTTCTAAACACTCAGTAACGTTCAAAGCACTGTAGTTACGTTCAAAACACTCTTGTTGGCTCTGGTCTATAAAGCACATTTTCTCTTCAAGCTTAAGTGGTTCAGCAAATAAAGAACAATTAGAAGCTTATTTTGTTTTTCATGCATTTAAATAAACAAGAAAGTGGGTTTCGTTATCAATCAGTCACCATCATTGGAGGTACTGGCGTAGGGTGGATGTCCAGAAGGCACGATACATTGTCATTCGTTGTTGTGGCGGCGCCTTTAGTGTGTTTTTTGACTAATGATGAGTTGCTTTCCTATTCAGACTTGCTTCCAAACATTGAGGGTAACAAATTGCTGCAGTTGCTTCCTTCTTTAAAATAGTCAAAATTTACCCTACAATTGAGATTAATCAGTTTCAATAGAATTAAGTTAATAAATGTATTTGTAAAACGAGTACAAATATATATACATAGTAGACTTTTGAAATATTTAATGTTTTTAAGTATATAAGAAAATAATTACTATGCATTTGGAATATATATTTTTTTTATCGCGTCTCTGTGCACTGAAAAGTTGAACACGTAAAGTTTCTAAGTGGAACTATTGTTGTGGAAGTTATAGTCCTCATTTAACTCACAACTGCTGCTTAGTGCTTACAACCAGTGATACAGCGGGAGAGAGAGATTTAGTTTAATGACATACATGGTGTTGCAACTACATGATTCAGATATTGTGCCGTATACAAATGAAATAGCCAGAGTACTGTAACCAAATAAGACATAAGTGCTATAACTAAATGACAAATACACCGTGTTGTATATAACTGATACAGACAAAGGGCTGTAACTAAATACCGTGGGCGGTCGCTCAAAAGCAGTTCCATGTAATGAGTTAGTGAGAACAAAAATTACTGAAATATTATTGACAAGCCGCATCTGGTAACACTTATAATCCCTTAATAAATTCCGGTAATGTTAGAGGTAAAAGTTTTATGGAACAACAACACACCAGCAGAGTTTCTTAGACTCATTGGATGGAGAGAGAGCCGGACACAACTCCTCGCACCTTTAATGTTTCGCGGTAAAACTGAGGAGTTAATTTCTTCATAGGACCATCACCGTAAAGCCATAAAACCTACACGAAGATTGAGAACTTATCTCGCTGAAAGGACAAACTCATCTCCTGAATGATATATTTTATGAACTAAACCTTACGTTGATGCGGCTTCCCTTTATGTGAGAGTGTAAATAAGATTATAAACGATTGAAAGATTTTAGCATAACATTTATTAATCCTATGTACAGGCGCAATATTAAAAAAAACAAGTACAGCAATAAACAAACACGAATCAGATAATCTTTATAATTTTGAAAGAAATACAAAATGAGCTGTGTGTTACGAGAACCGTAGAAAAGTGTGTGTGCGTGCGTGCGCGCACGCGTTTATACATGCACAGGTTTCTTTGTACGTGGATGTATATGTGTATGCATTTTTATCGTTACAAATCACAAAAAGAATTATGATATATATTCACCATAATGATAGTTGTAAACAGGAAATATTCAATACTAAAGCCAACCGCTGTGACATGTGTACCAAACACAACACCTTACCGGATGTAATGACCAGCGGCAGGTGACATTCTTGCACGCACGAGAGCACAGCTGCTGATGTTGACACAGCCAGGTAGTGTGTCGCTCTACACTGTACACAGCCAGGTAGTGTGTCGCTCTACACTGTACACAGCCAGGTAGTGTGTCGCTCTACACTACACAGCCAGGTAGTGTGTCGCTCTACACTACACAGCCAGGTAGTGTGTCGC
>NW_024735612.1:0-14297 GCF_018991925.1 Homarus americanus | reverse complement strand
CCAATTTCTTCCTTGAGTACATATTTTTCCAGGGATGAAAACACAATTCGCCTCGCAAATAACTCAGTCTAAACCTATTCCAACTTCATTGAACACAAGAGATGAAACTTATCTTCAGATTTACTAATAGAAATTAGAACATTTTCCCCAATGTCGAGAACAATTATAAAGAGTTCTATATAATTTCTGATCGTTGTGGACAAGTGTAATTACCAACATCATTACGTGTTTTAAAGACTTCAGCTCTATGTCTACACTGTCTACAGCAGTGGTTCTCAACCTTGTTTGCCCCATGCACCCCTTTCACCATATGTCAGAATGTCATTCCCCCCTCCTTTCCAAGATTGTTTGCCTCAAAAAGTGCATTCCAAATAATATGCATGTAATACTGAAAATCCTTTATTTTTTCCATATTAGTACATATACATTTACAATTTTACATGGATTATTTTTATAGTGGAGTTTTACAAATTAAATGCCAAATGAAAATGTTGATGGATTTATAAAACTGAAGCATAATGCAATAAACAAAAAGTTCAATAGAATACCAGGATATTGTAAATTTGTAATTAATTTTATTCAGATGAAGATTACAGTCAATGAGAAACCTGTGATTGTTTTTTCTTCGCCAATTCTGGGATACGCGGAGGAGTGCTTGAAAGGGCACAACGCAGGTCATTTTCTACCTCTAATCTACTACGTTGCTTCGTTTTAATTTGCAACAGAGTTGAAAAGCCTGACTCGCAATAATATGTCGACACAAACGGAAGCAATACATGGATAGCTCTTTCTGCCACTTTTGGGTAGGAATCGCACATCAAGAGCCAAAATTCTGTGATTGATTTCTCATCGAACATATCTCTTGCTCCCGAATCAGTTTCCGAAAACCCGAATCACTCTGGGGGAATTTCCGGTTGAGAACCCCACCACAGTATGTATATTGTTTGTACAGTACGTGCTGAATCATTGTGAAAATGTAATACGATTTTACTAAATATCTATCTGAACAACGATGTATGTATGTATGTATCCAGGCACTTTAGCTTAACTCTCAGCTCACAGCGTAAGGAATGTTTGCTGCCTCACCGACTCAAACACGAGACGTTTTTCTTCACTCTGGGGACACGAGATGAGATCATTTACCCTATCGAGGCCCGCAAAGTGAGGAACATTTTCCCACCTAATGTGTGTAAACTTTCTCACACTTTTTCACCTTAAACAACAGAGTGAGAGAGACGGTGTGTGTGTGTGTGTGTGTGTGTGTGTGTGTGTGTGTGTGTGTGTGTGTGTGTGTGTGTGTGTGTGTGTGTGTGTGTGTGTGAGTGTAAACTTAACAATAATAAAATAAAGTGCCACGTCAGATAATTACGTCAAGAATTAAACAGAAGTTAAATTTCAAGAGACAAATGAGATTCAATGAGCGAAAAACTAATTAAAAACTAAAATGTAAAGTTTCACGAATTGTCATAAAAAATAAAGAGATGATTGATAATAACTAGAGATCCATGAAATTAGATCCAATCAGAGTAGACAGATTGAATTATGAACAGCGACCGACAATATTTTTAGGGGACCTTAAATCTAGCGATTAAAGTTATCTTAAACTGAGTGATGGCAACCCTACCATACAGTACATCATACGAGTAACAATACATACATACACAACAAGACAAAGACATCATACACAGGAGCGGCCTCGTTATACACCATACACAACACTGTATACTCGTACTATACTGTACACTGGTGTATAAAGAAAATGTTGTTGACTCTTTTTAGTTTATAAAATAGAAATAAACAACTTGAGATAAATAAAAATGTGACCCGTTTTCACAGCCATACCTCGCTCACCGGGCCAGACACTATACCTACGGCCAAACTTAACTTAACCTAACCTAACCTAACCTAACCTAACCTAACCTAACCTAACCTAACAATCAAGTGGTGATATTTATAAACTACATTCCCGATGAACTTCAAAATATATCGTAACTTAATTATTTTGGGTGTAAGAAATAACCAAAAACAATTTACGGACAAAACGTTGATGTATTGAAGTAAAAGTTCGTAATTATGGGGGAAATTGTCCTATATATAAAGGTAAGATTTAGTAATGAGTAAAGATGCTATGCACGAATATGTAAAACCTGAAATATTAATTAGAAAAAGATTTGACTCGATGTGACTCCTAAGTACGTAGAGAAATAAGTGTAAGAGAATGAGTAGAACAAAATAACAATACGGGGGGGGTGTTAACTTATAAGGGATAAATGACCAACACGATAAAGACACAACTAACATGTAATGCACAGAATAGGAGGGAGGTGTACATGGTTTATGACAAGAAGCTTCACTACCTCTGCTGTTGACCTACCTACACACACACACACACACACACACACACACTCCGGCACCATATGAAATTTTCGTTTTTAAATACATAACATAACTGTCCACCTGTATCATCATTACCTGCGCGAAACAATTTGGTGGTCTGGCCAAAGGAATTAAGAATAATGGAACATGCATTACAATCCTCGAAGATAAAATTACTTCGTTAGTAATTACGTTACCTGGTGGTGTTAACGACCAATTGACACGCAAACGTAATTAACAGGATAACAAGGCGGGAACATGTTCTACTCTGGTTTATTTTCAGATTACTGTTGATATGTGTAGTGAAGTGGGAGGATCTTACAGTAAGGTGAAGATTGTTAGTCCTCCTTATTACACGCACACACACACACACTTGATGTTACGTAACTATTTTGTTAATTATTTCTCAATAGTTTATACATATTTAACAACATAAGGGGAACTATCGTACAAAGATATATTACTGGTGTTTTATTCAGAAGTTTCCAAGAGTTATGTCAGATCATGAGAGAGAGAGAGAGAGAGAGAGAGAGAGAGAGAGAGAGAGACGAGTATCTAACTCCGTTTTACCCCAGAGAGAGAATCTGTCTGTGTCACGTGATGGTAAACATGTTATATAAGGTTAGGAAAGCTGAAATACTTATTAAAGTGATATGTGATGAATAACATGGATTAATCAGCTATGTTATTCAGAAACACATAAATAATGTGTAGCGATAAACATACACAAAAACTATATATTTTCTTTTATTGGTGATATGTCGTTATATAGACAATGTGATCGTTTAATATGTCGTAATATAACACTGTAATCGTTTAATATGTCGTAATATAACACTAATCGTTTAATATGTCGTAATATAACCACAGTGTAATAGTTTAAAATTTATGAAAACTTAATACCTTAATTCAGCCAAATGCCATAAGAGAGACGAGACCTGTCAGACAATAAGCCTGACTGAATAATTTCCTCAGTAACATACAAGTGAACCAAACTTGGGTACTACACAACTACAGTATCACTCAATGACTTATTTTACACTATATCTACTACCACTTAACGTTTCTATATCAGTTCAACAACCATCACTCAACCTTGTTCCATTTTATTTAAAGTTCGTTAATCAATAAGAGGAATTATTATCACAACACAAGCATTCATTAATCAGTCTCCATTGTGAATCATTTTGCTGGGGTGTGTGGGAGGATTACGCTGGATAATAACTTTAGTGTTTTGTATATCCAGAAGAATCTTACCTCCAGTTTACTCCAACTAATAACTAACCTAATCTAACACAACCTAACCTAACCTGAAAAATCTCCACTACAACTTACTCCAACTAATAACTAACCAAACATAAGCCAACATAATTACAGACAGACAGACAGACACACACACACACACACACACACACACACACACACACACACACACACACACACATAAACCATAAATATGTTATATGGAACATAAATATAACTTCCAAAATCACTCTCATATACTTCCTAACCGCGGCCTGACGAAATAGCACACCTGTAACGTTCTGTCAGGGCTCAGGTCGAGGCTCCTCCTTACTGATCATCTATACGTGTGCGTGTGTGTGTGTGAGATGTTTCCTAGTATGTAATAAAAAAGGCGGGGATCCGCTTTTGAATTTTGCCACATACAGCGGCTAGTTTATTGTGCACCCATATTCATCCCGTGAACGGTAGCGTAGGCAGATTATAGTTAAACAGTAGAAGTCAGAATATTATGGCACTGAATGTTAAAAACAATGTATTTCCAAAACATTATTTGTTTAGTTCTGTACAGTACATCGCCCTCTCCCTCAACCTGCCATTATTCAATAAATTATTTGTTCCCTCGTTCTAACAAGAGATACACGATAACATATCCTATTTGAAGATAAAAATACACTGTCCAGGAAGAGTCATAAGAAACTTGGGGGTTATCTGAGAGAGAGAGAAAGAGAGAGAGAGAGAGAGAGAGAGAGAGAGAGAGAGAGAAACAATACCTTCTACAGTACAGTTATATAGTATGACCACCATGACCCACGGAGATCTGTACCTCTTGGCTCCTGACCTCTGTTGACCTTGTGTATACTCACCCAGTTGACCTTTCCTGCCCCATCTCGCCCATTCCTCCTACAGTCAAGGGCTGGGGGGCCGAGGAGGGGGGGACGGAGGGGAATGGTTCTGTAAGCATAGTTGAGGTTAGGTTAGGTTAGGTTAGGTTCAAATGAGTGATAGATCAGGTCCCATGGTTAGTTTATCTCTCTCTCTCTAACACATATATATCCCTATTCTGTAAAATCTTGTGGTTATTTATATTTACTCACTGTTGATATTCTGGGAGAGAGAGAGAGAGAGAGAGAGAGAGAGAGAGAGAGAGAGAGAGAGAGAGAGAGAGAGAGAGAGAGATTGAGAGAAAGATATTATTGAGAGAGTAGACGAGGGAAATAGACTGAAGAGAGAGAGAGAGAGAGATGTGAATTAGTGTTTACTCCCACTCATAAGTATAGTATTAGTCAACTTATATTATACAGGGTCTCCAGTCCACATTAAAATGAAAACAACTTTGTAAAACCTTATAAACTTTTGATTGAATGATAACAGATTAATATCCACACACACACATTATAGTCAGTCTCTTCGAGTATCATTTGGTGTGTGGGTATATATCGTTTGGGTATAAGGTACAAGGCATCATTCGGGAGAGGTCAGGTCAGGTCAAAGTAAAGGTAAGGTCAGGGTAGGTGATCTCAGTGGCCAGGAAACGTGAATTTTTAAGTTGGGATGAATATTTTTTTTGGGGGGGGGAGGAGGGAGGGGGGAAGCGAGTATGATTTTATATGATGGTGATGAAGGAAGGAATAGAGGGAGAGATGGAGAGGAATTATGAAGGAGGGAAGGTTGAAGGAAAGATGAGAATAGGAAAAGGAAGGGAGGAAGGAGACAGGGAAAATTGAAAAACTGATAAAGATGATGGAAGGGTGAAAATAAAGAGGATGGCGAGGAAAGAAAGAAGGATAGAGGGAAGGAAAGAAATCACGAAAATTTTAAATGAAGAAATGAAGACGAAAATCAACAAAAAAATTAAATAAAAGAAGAAATAATCATGAGAGAAGAAAGAAGAGAAATTGATGGATTGACAAACACGACAGCCACACGGACACGACGACAAGAGATTATGTTAATTTGAGAAAAACTTGGTGGTTGTGATGTGTCTGTCTGTCTGTCTGTCTGTCTGTCTGTCTGTCGCTTCCTGTTGGTGTAGGATGATAATAAGCTGCTTAGATCTCTCTCTCTCTCTCTCTCTCTCTCTCTCTCTCTCTCTCTCTCTCATATCTACGTCAGGAGACGTGTGTGTGTGTGTGTGTACGTTGGCAACACAAGGTGTAATTGTCAGCTTGCTCGCCTCGCAAGCGAATGAACCCGGGTTCCATTTCCGGGCAGGGTGAGACCATGAGCAAGTTCCTTTGCGTCATTTACCTCTATCTACCCAACAGTAATTGGGGACCTGGATGTTAATCGATTCGCGCGTTGTGTTACGGGGTAATGGTTAGCCAGTGCAGTTGGCCACGGACTATTCCTTGACACTGGGTCACTCAGCTCATTAACTCAGGGTGTGGTTGTTGTGTTGGCGACAGCTTCAACACCTTAAACAAATTCACGCCTAGGTGGCCCTTGGGCCTGGCCATTCTCATTACAGGAGGGGCAACCATTATAATAAAAAAAAAACAAAAAAAAACCGATCATCAACTTCAGGTACACCAATCATCCTTGTAAAAAAACCCTGATTGAATAATTTCCTCAGTAACATACAAGTGAACCAAACTTGGGTACTACACAACTACAGTATCACTCAATGACTTATTTTACACTATATCTACTACCACTTAACGTTTCTATATCAGTTCAACAACCATCACTCAACCTTGTTCCATTTTATTTAAAGTTCGTTAATCAATAAGAGGAATTATTATCACAACACAAGCATTCATTAATCAGTCTCCATTAGAATCATTTTGTATGGGGGTGGGAGGACACGCTGATAACAACTTAGTGTTTTATATCCATAAACACCTTAACTCCAGCTTTACTCCAACCAACAAATCAACTAATATAAATACAACCCAACTCCAATTTGACCTAAATCCCAACCCAGAAAAATTCTACTACAACTGCTACTCAACCTAATAACGAACAAACATGTTAAATATAATTACAGACAGACAGACACATACACACACACACACACACACACACACACACACATTAATAATAATAATAATAATACACACACACACACATAAACCATAAATATGCTATATGCAACATAAATGTAACTTCCAAAATCACTCTCATATACTTCCTAACCGCGGCCTGACGAAATAGTACACCTGTAACGTTCTGTCAGGGCTCAGGTCGAGGCTCCTCCTTACTGATCATCTATACGTGTGTGTGTGAGTGTGAGATGTTTCCGAGTATGTAATAAAAAAGGCGGGGATCCGCTTTTGAATTTTGATACATACAGCGGCTAGTTTATTGTGCACCCATATTCATCCCGTGAACGGTAGCGTAGGCAGATTATAGTTAAACAGTAGAAGTCAGAATATTATGGCACTGAATGTTAAAAACAATGTATTTCCAAAAAATTATTTGTTTATTTCTGTACAGTACATCGCCCTCTCCCTCAACCTGCCATTATTCAATAAATTATTTGTTCCCTCGTTCTAACAAGAGATACACGATAACATATCCTATTTGAAGATAAAAATACACTGTCCAGGAAGAGTCATAACAAACTTGGGGGTTATCTGAGAGAGAGAGAGAGAGAGAGAGAGAGAGAGAGAGAGAGAGAGAAACAATACCTTCTACAGTACAGTTATATACTATGACCACCATGACCCACGGAGATCTGTACTTCTTGGCTCCTGACCTCTGTTGACCTTGTGTATACTCACCCAGTTGACCTTTCCTGCCCTATCTCGCCCATTCCTCCTACAGTCAAGGGCTGGGGGGCCGAGGGGGGGGGACTTAGGGGAATGGTTCTGTAAGCATAGTTGAGGTTAGGTTAGGTTAGGTTCAAATGAGTGATAGATCAGGTCCCATGGTTAGTTTATCTCTCTCTCTCTCTCTCTAACACATATATATCCCTATTCTGTAAAATCGTGTGGTTATTTATATTTACTCACTGTTGATATTCTGGGAGAGAGAAAGAGAGAGAGAGAGAGATGTAGATTGAGAGAAAGATATTATTGAGAGAGTAGACGAGGGAAATAGACTGGAGAGAGAGAGAGAGAGATGTAGATTGAGAGAATGATATTATTGAGAGAGTAGACGAGGGAAATAGACTGGAGAGAGAGAGAGAGAGAGAGAGATGTAGATTGAGAGAAAGATATTATTGAGAGAGTAGACGAGGGAAATAGACTGGAGAGAGAGAGAGAGAGAGAGAGAGAGAGAGAGAGAGAGAGAGAGAGATGTGAATTAGTGTTTACTCCCACTCATAAGTATAGTATTAGTCAACTTATATTATACAGGGTCTCCAGTCCACATTAAAATGAAAACAACTTTGTAAAACCTTATAAACTTTTGATTGAATGATAACAGATTAATATCCACACACACACATTATAGTCAGTCTCTTCGAGTATCATTTGGTGTGTGGGTATATATCGTTTGGGTATAAGGTATAAGGCATCATTCGGGAGAGGTCAGGTCAGGTCAAAGTAAAGGTAAGGTCAGGGTAGGTGATCTCAGTGGCCAGGAAACGTGAATTTTTAGGTTGGGATGAATATTTTTTTTTGGGGGGGGGAAGGAGGGAGGGGAGGGGGGAGGGGAGGGGGGGAAGCGAGTATGATTTTATATGATGGTGATGAAGGAAGTGAATAGAGGGAGAGATGGAGAGGAATTATGAAGGAGGGAAGGTTGAAGAAAAGATGAGAATAGGAAAAGGAAGGGAGGAAGGAGGCAGGGAAAATTGAAAAACTGATAAAGATGATGGAAGGGTGAAAATAAAGAGGATGGCGAGGAAAGAAAGAAGGATAGAGGGAAGGAAAGAAAGAAGGATAGAGGGAAGGAAAGAAATCACGAAAATTTTAAATGAAGAAATGAAGACGAAAATCAACAAAAAAATTAAATAAAAGAAGAAATAATCATGAGAGAAGAAAGAAGAGAAATTGCTGGATTGACAAACACGACAGCCACACGGACACGACGACAAGAGATTATGTTAATTTGAGAAAAACTTGGTGGTTGTGATGTGTCTGTCTGTCTGTCTGTCGCTTCCTGTTGGTGTAGGATGATAATAAGCTGCTTAGATCTCTCTCTCTCTCTCATATCTACTTCAGGCGACGTACGTGTGTGTGTGTGTGTACGTTGGCGACACACGGTGTAATTGTCAGCTTGCTCGCCTCGCAAGCGAATGAACCCGGGTTCCATTTCCGGGCAGGGTGAGACCATGAGCAAGTTTCTTTGCGTCATTTACCTCTGTCTACCCAACAGTAATTGGGGACCTGGATGTTAATCGATTCGCGAGTCGTGTTACGGGGTAATGGTTAGCCAGTGCAGTTGGCCACGGACTATTCCTTGACACTGGGTCACTCAGCTCATTAACTCAGGGTGTGGTTGTTGTGTTGGCGACAGCTTCAACACCTTAAACAAATTCACGCCTAGGTGGCCCTTGGGCCTGGCCATTCTCATTACAGGAGGGGCAACCATTACAATAATAAAAAAAAAAGAAAAAAACGATCATCAACTTCAGGTACACCAATCATCCTTGTAAAAAAATCCTGATTGAATAATTTCCTCAGTAACATACAAGTGAACTAAACTTGGGTTCTACACAACTATAGTATCACTCAATGACTTATTTTACACTATATCTACTACCACTTAACATTTCTATATCAGTTCAACAACCATCACTCAACCTTGTTCCATTTTATTTAAAGTTCGTTAATCAATAAGAGGAATTATTATCACAACACAAGCATTCTTTAATCAGTCTCCATTGTGAATCATTTTGCTGGGGTGTGTGGGAGGATTACGCTGGATAATAACTTTAGTGTTTTGTATATCCAGAAGAATCTTAACTCCAGCTTACTCCAACTAATAACTAACCTAATATAACACAACCTAACCTAATCTAATCTAACCTAACCTGAAAAATCTCCACTACAACTTACTCCAACTAATAACTAACCAAACATAAGCTAACATAATTACAGACAGACACACACACACACGCACACACACACACACACACACACACACACACACAACCACACACACACAACCACACATAAACCATAAATATGTTATATGGAACATAAATATAACTTCCAAAATCACTCTCATATACTTCCTAACCGCGGCCTGACGAAATAGTACACCTGTAACGTTCTGTCAGGGCTCAGGTCGAGGGTCCTCCTTACTGATCATCTATACGTGTGCGTGTGTGTGTGTGAGATGTTTCCTAGTATGTAATAAAAAAGGCGGGGATCCGCTTTTGAATTTTGCCACATACAGCGGCTAGTTTATTGTGCACCCATATTCATCCCGTGAACGGTAGCGTAGGCAGATTAAAGTTAAACAGTAGAAGTCAGAATATTATGGCACTGAATGTTAAAAACAATGTATTTCCAAAAAATTATTTGTTTAGTTCTGTACATTACATCGCCCTCTCCCTCAACCTGCCATTATTCAATAAATTATTTGTTCCCTCGTTCTAACAAGAGATACACGATAACATATCCTATTTGAAGATAAAAATACACTGTCCAGGAAGTGTCATAACAAACTTGGGGGTTATCTGAGAGAGAGAGAGAGAGAGGGAGAGAGAGAGAGAGAAACAATACCTTCTACAGTACAGTTATATAGTATGACCACCATGACCCACGGAGATCTGTACCTCTTGGCTCCTGACCTCTGTTGACCTTGTGTATACTCACCCAGTTGACCTTTCCTGCCCTATCTCGCCCATTCCTCCTACAGTCAAGGGCTGGGGGGCTGAGGGGGGGGGGACGGAGGGAATGGTTCTGTAAGCATAGTTGAGGTTAGGTTAGGTTAGGTTCAAATGAGTGATAGGTCAGGTCCCATGGTTAGTTTATCTCTCTCTCTCTCTCTAACACATATATATCCCTATTCTGTAAAATCTTGTGGTTATTTATATTTACTCACTGTTGATATTCTGGGGGAGAGAGAGAGAGAGAGATTGAGAGAAAGATATTATTGAGAGAGTAGACGAGGGAAATAGACTGGAGAGAGAGAGAGAGAGAGAGAGAGATGTGAATTAGTGTTTACTCCCACTCATAAGTATAGTATTAGTCAACTTGAGATATATTAAGGTCTCCAGTCCACATTAAAAAAATGAAAAACAACTTTTGTAAAACTCTTGAAACTTTGATTGAATGGATAGACACATCAACACATTATAGCAGTCAGTCTTCTTATACCATTCTGGTGTGTGTGCTACATCGCCTAGTATAATGGCGGCATCATTCTATATGTCAAAATGGGTATCAAAGCAAAGGCCGTGCAGGTGACCAGTGGCCAGAAACGTGAATTTTAAAGGACGAATATTTGGGTAAATAGAGGGAGGAGGGGAGGAGGAAGCGAGCATGATTTATAAGGATAAGATGAAGGAAGTGAACAGAGGAGAGATGAGAGGAATTATAATAGAGGGAAGAGAAGAAAGATTATAGAGAAAAGGAAGGAGGAAGGAGGCAGGAAAAATTGAAAAAACTGATAAAGATGATGGAAGGTGAAATAAAGAGGATGAAGGAAAGAAAGAAGGATAGAGATAAGGAAAGAAATCACGAAAATTTTAAATGAAGAAATGAAGACGAAAATCAACAACAAAATTAAATAAAAGAAGAAATAATCATGAGAGAAGAAAGAAGAGAAATTGCTGGATTGACAAACACGACAGCCACACGGACACGACGACAAGAGATTATGTTAATTTGAGAAAAACTTGGTGGTTGTGATGTGTCTGTCTGTCTGTCTGTCGCTTCCTGTTGGTGTAGGATGATAATAAGCTGCTTAGATCTCTCTCTCTCTCTCTCTCTTTCTCTCATATCTACGTCAGGAGACGTGTGTGTGTGTGTGTGTGTACGTTGGCAACACAAGGTGTAATTGTCAGCTTGCTTGCCTCGCAAGCGAATGAACCCGGGTTCCATTTCCGGGCAGGGTGAGACCATGAGCAAGTTCCTTTGCGTCATTTACCTCTATCTACCCAACAGTAATTGGGGACCTGGATGTTAATCGATTCGCGCGTCGTGTTACGGGGTAATGGTTAGCCAGTAAAGTTGGCCACGGACTATTCCTTGACACTGGGTCACTCAGCTCATTAACTCAGGGTGTGGTTGTTGTGTTGGCGACAGCTTCAACACCTTAAACAAATTCACGCCTAGGTGGCCCTTGGGCCTGGCCATTCTCATTACAGGAGGGGCAACCATTATAATAAAAAAAAAAAACTGATCATCAACTTCAGGTACACCAATCATCCTTGTAAAAAAATCCTGATTGAATAATTTCCTCAGTAACATACAAGTGAACCAAACTTGGGTACTACACAACTACAGTATCACTCAATGACTTATTCTACACTATATCTACTACCACTTAACGTTTCTATATCAGTTCAACAACCATCACTCAACCTTGTTCCATTTTATTTAAAGTTCGTTAATCAATAAGAGGAATTATTATCACAACACAAGCATTCATTAATCAGTCTCCATTGTGAATCATTTTTCTGGGGTGTGTGGGAGGATTACGCTGGATAATAACTTTAGTGTTTTGTATATCCAGAAGAATCTTAACTCCAGCTTACTCCAACTAATAACTAACCTAATCTAACACAACCTAACCTAATCTAATCTAACCTAACCTGAAAAATCTCCACAACAACTTACTCCAACTAATAACTAACCAAACATAAGCTAACATAATTACAGACAGACAGACACACACACACACACACACACACACACACACACAGACAGACAGACAGACAGACAGACAGACAGACAGACAGACAGACAGACAGACACACACACACATAAACCATAAATATGTTATATGGAACATAAATAGAACTTCCAAAATCACTCTCATATACTTCCTAACCGCGGCCTGACGAAATAGTACACCTGTAACGTTCTGTCAGGGCTCAGGTCGAGGCTCCTCCTTACTGATCATCTATACGTGTGTGTGTGAGTGTGAGATGTTTCCTAGTATGTAATAAAAAAGGCGGGGATCCGCTTTTGAATTTTGCCACATACAGCGGCTAGTTTATTGTGCACCCATATTCATCCCGTGAACGGTAGCGTAGGCAGATTATAGTTAAACAGTAGAAGTCAGAATATTATGGCATTGAATGTTAAAAACAATGTATTTCCAAAAAATTATTTGTTTAGTTCTGTACAGTACATCGCCCTCTCCCTCAACCTGCCATTATTCAATAAATTATTTGTTCCCTCGTTCTAACAAGAGATACACGATAACATATCCTATTTAAAGATAAAAATACACTGTCCAGGAAGAGTCATAACAAACTTAGGGGTTATCTGAGAGAGAGAGAGAGAGAGAGAGAGAGAAACAATACCTTCTACAGTACAGTTATATAGTATGACCACCATGACCCACGGAGATCTGTACCTCTTGGCTCCTGACCTCTGTTGACCTTGTGTATACTCACCCAGTTGACCTTTCCTGCCCTATCTCGCCCATTCCTCCTACAGTCAAGGGCTGGGGGGCCGAGGGGGGGGGAAGGAGGGGAATGGTTCTGTAAGCATAGTTGAGGTTAGGTTAGGTTAGGTTCAAATGAGTGATAGATCAGGTCCCATGGTTAGTTTATCTCTCTCTCTCTCTCTCTCTCTCTCTCTCTAACACATATATATCCCTATTCTGTAAAATCGTGTGGTTATTTATATTTACTCACTGTTGATATTCTGGGAGAGAGAAAGAGAGAGAGAGAGAGAGATGTAGATTGAGAGAATGATATTATTGAGAGAGTAGACGAGGGAAATAGACTGGAGAGAGCGAGAGAGAGAGAGAGAGAGAGAGAGAGATGTGAATTAGTGTTTACTCCCACTCATAAGTATAGTATTAGTCAACTTATTTTATACAGGGTCTCCAGTCCACATTAAAATGAAAACAACTTTGTAAAACCTTATAAACTTTTGATTGAATGATAACAGATTATTATCCACACACACACATTATAGTCAGTCTCTTCGAGTTTCATTTGGTGTATGGGTATATATCGTTTGGGTATAGGTATAAGGCATCATTCGGGAGAGGTCAGGTCAGGTCAAAGTAAAGGTAAGGTCAGGGTAGGTGATCTCAGTGGCCAGGAAACGTGAATTTTTAAGTTGGGATGAATATTTTTTTTGGGGGGGGGAGGAGGGAGGGGGGAAGCGAGTATGATTTTATATGATGGTGATGAAGGAAGGAATAGAGGGAGAGATGGAGAGGAATTATGAAGGAGGGAAGGTTGAAGGAAAGATGAGAATAGGAAAAGGAAGGGAGGAAGGAGACAGGGAAAATTGAAAAACTGATAAAGATGATGGAAGGGTGAAAATAAAGAGGATGGCGAGGAAAGAACGAAGGATAGAGGGGAGGAAAGAAATTAGGATAGAGGAAGGAAAGAAATCACGAAAATTTTAAATGAAGAAATGAAGACGAAAATCAACAAAAAAATTAAATAAAAGAAGAAATAATCATGAGAGAAGAAAGAAGAGAAATTGCTGGATTGACAAACACGACAGCCACACGGACACGACGACAAGAGATTATGTTAATTTGAGAAAAACTTGGTGGTTGTGATGTGTCTGTCTGTCGCTTCCTGTTGGTGTAGGATGATAATAAGCTGATTAGATCTCTCTCTCTTTCTCTCTCATATCTACTTC
>NW_024735611.1:0-21515 GCF_018991925.1 Homarus americanus | reverse complement strand
AACACCCACCAACACCCACCAACACCCACCAACACCCACCAACACCTACCAACACCCACCAACACCCACCAACACCCACCAACACCACCACACCCACCAACACCCACCAACACCCACCAACACCCACCAACACCCACCAGCACCCACTAACACACACACAAACACACACCAACACCTCCCCATCACCCCAACACACACCAACACACACCAGCACACACAACACCCACCCAACACCCACTAACACACACCACCACACTCACTAACACCCACCAACACCCACCAACACACACCAACACACACCAGCACACACAAACACCCACCAACAACATCAACACACACCAACACACACTAACACCTCCCCATCATCCCTAACACACACCAACACACACAAACACCCCCACAACACCCACCAACACACATCAACACACACCACACACACACCAACACCTCCCCATCATCCCCAACACACCAACACAGACAAACACACACCAACACCTCCCCATCACCCCCAACACACACCACACCACACTCACCAACACTCACCAACACACATCAACACACACCAACACACACACACACCTCCCCATCATCCCTAACACACACCAACACACACACAACACCTCCCCATCATCTTCTAACACACAAACACACCAACACCTCTATCTCCCCAAACACACACCAACACACCCTGACACATTCAGTAACAAACTCATCTAAAGTTAAATTGGTGTTTGGTTAATAAAAAAAGACATTTTGACTCGGGGGTAGTAGGTGTTGTGATGTGGGTGGGTGGGGTGGGGATGAGGGCTGGATGTAGGTGGGGTGGGGTGTGTGTGTGTGTGTGTGTGTGATGTTGATGTGAATATGTGGGTGTTTGACAGTGGTGGGGTGGGGAGGGGAGAGATGGTAGAAGGGGAGGACCTAAGGGAAGAGGGAAAATGAAGAAGAAGAGTGAAAGGGACATGATATGGTAGAAAGGAGACAGAAATGAAAAGATGAGAGGAGGAGGTGATAATAGGGAAGAAAGAGGAGTATGGGGGGAAGGGAGAGAAAGAGAGGGAGGGGGGGAATAGGGAGAGAGAAAGTGATTAAAAGAATGAGGAATATGAAGGATAAAGAGATACAGAAGCAAAATGGGAAGAGAGAAGAAATGGAAAAGGAGACAAGGAGGGTAAAGGAGGGAGAAAGAAAACAGCATAGAAAGTAGGCAATGGTTGAGAGAGACTGACTGGTGAAGATAATAGAAGAGGGAGAGGAGGCGGAGAGGAAGAGGGAAGAATGTGCGTTGGGATTCAGGAAGTTAGATGAGGAAGAGAGGAAGAAGGAGGAAGACGAGTGGAAGAAAGAGGAGGAATAGAAGAGAGAGGAGGATGAGAGGTAGACAGAAGAAAAGAGAGGAGGAGAGGAAGAGGAAGGTGGAACGAGGGAAGAGAGAGAAAGACCCGGTACTGGAGGAACATCACGAAACACATAAAAATATCACACTATAAATACCGCTCTGAAGGCGCTGAGTTTTTTCCACCAGTTTTTGCCATCTACGTAATGAGCTTCTGCCGGTAACGAAATAAAATAGCAAAACGGAGAATAAGTTTTTCTCATTTCTCATGTTCTTGTAAAAAAATATTTAACTAAAAACAAAATAATATAATATAGTTTTTTAATTTACATAAATATGCACTCAAGGAAGAAAAATAATAAAAAAACAAATATTTTTTTTCGTTTAGATGCATTCACATAGGAAAAAAATAGCCTAAAATATAAACATTATTTATTCCAATTATACATAAAAGTTGCACCCTGTGAAAGAATGAAAAAAATCTCTTGAAATTTACGCAAAATACATTTCTTCCGCGTTACATAAAAAAAATGTATTTAACGAAAAATTTTGATTTTTTCCTTTGAGATTGTATGACCTAAATTTCGATGGTTTTGAATATACTTTTTTTTAATACATCGTAAACCCAAATGCCCGAGAGGATTTCACACTGGACCTGATTGTATGTTGAACTGTAGGTGTTGGTCAGGCCAGGAATATTGGTGCCGGTAAAACTCTTGTTGTTATGTTGTTGTTTGGTTGTTGTTGTTTGGTTGGTTATATATATTTGACTGTTGATGTTTGGATATTGTTGTTGTCGTTTTGTTGCTGTTGATTTTGTTTGTCTTGTTTTTAGTTGTTGTTAATCCTTGGTTGTCGTCGTTTTGTGGTTGTCCATGTATGGTTGTGTATGTTTCGTTGTTGTTGTTGTTGCTGTTATTTGGGTATTATTGTTGTTTGGCTTTGGTACCACAGCTGCCAGTTATATTAAAACCGATTTAAGAATTTACAACATATTGTATGGAAGTGACGTTATAGAGTGGCGATTAAATATCTTTTGTTTTTGCACCTGTGACCTGGACCACAAAATATAATTATACGATACTTCCTGTGACCCATAAACAATGTACTGTGCTTATGTGGTCTTCTGATTAACAGTACATGAAGTAGTGATGATCTCATGCAATCCAATATGTACTAGTGACCTTTTTAGCACTAGTGATCCTCTTAGCACTTGTGACCTTTTTAGCACTAGTGATCTTTTTAGCATCAGTGACCGTTTTTTAGCATCTGTGGCCTTTTTAGCACTAGTGACGTTTTAGCACTAGTGTCATTTTTAGCACTAGTGACCTTTTTAACATTAGTGACCTTTTAAGCATTTATTACCTTGAACTCAGACTCATAAATCAGTAGACTGGAGAGAAACACAACTGCAGTTCCACGAAAAAGCTTTGGTGTGAAATGCGGTGTAGATGTATGGAAACTGAAACTACATTAACATAGGAATAGGGAACCAATACTATATCATAATCACCAGGCCATGGACACCAGAGTTATAGCTGTGTAACCCGGTGACCTGACAATGACCTACGGGTGAGTTACTTAAACAATATAATGTCGGAACACCTGAAGAATCTCCACCCTAGCTTATTTCACCTAAAGGTTAACTACCCTAATACTATTTGATGGGATGAGGTTAGGTAGGAGTTAGGGAGGTTAGGTTAGATTAGCGTTAGGAAGGTTAGGTTAGATTAGCGTTAGGGAGGTTAGCATTAGATTAGCGTTAGGGTGGTTAATCTTTAGGTGAAATAAATTGGGATGGAGATTCTTCAGGTGGTACATTAAGTCTTGGCAGTGAACAGAAACTCTATTTATGGTAAGAAACAACAACCTCAGTCTTAGAAGAAAAATGACCTTTCTTTCTTAACCCAGTGAATTCAAAATCAACAGAAACTTTCCTTTTACTCACGGAATCTTACTTATGAAGGGTCATGATCATGGGGGCATGGAAATTCAATTTACGATTCAGATACCATAATTTGGATCTTAGCAACCAGTAACACTTAAATTAATGTGTTTTTCTCTCCTAGAGGGCGACGTCACTCTACCTCTATAATATCACTATCACTGGTCTATGGAGGTTGCGATTCAGAATCAAATAATTAAAGAACGGATGAACGGACGGTCGGACAGATGGATGGGAGAACGTGGAAGCATGATATCCGAATTAATACTTCCTTAAACTGGTATTAGTTGGTCAGGATAATGCAAACGGGAGGTAACTACGACTTACTTAGCTTCTTCTGGCAAGGCAGCCGAGTGAGTTAAACAGTGACTCGCAATTCTCTCTCACTTGTTCTACAGGGGAATGAAACTCATCAGAACTTGAACCATTATTTGGTGGTAAGTCTCACAAGGCCGAAGATAAGACTGTTCAGCTGCCACTTCTTACATGACTCTTAAGATTATGTTGTGAAATGTAATTCTAGCAAGTTATCTACTATTAATGGACAATCTTGGTTAAGAGATCAAGAAATTTTCATTCCTCTTGTATAACATAACACTACACAAGGTACACCCAGTAAACCGACCACTATACCACGAAACATTGAGAGACTTGGACTGAACGACAGGCAGGTACAGTAAATATCAAAAGAAATTCAGAGGATTTATAATTTTATTTTCGTCGAGGGAATTACCCTTTTAGGCGGAACTTATATTACATGACTCTTGTGCACGACACATATACCTCATACTCTCCCAATTCTTTCTCCCCCCCCGTCCTCTACGCTAATATAGAACCACGCGTAGTATGTCTCTCATAAGTATTAAAAAAACATTAACTAACATCTTATCACAACGCGATCACTGTACGATGTACAGTGTACTTGGCAAGCTTCGTTTGTTCCATCGATTTTGTCAAGTGAAACTGCATTAGTATTGTTTAACATGGCTTAGAGTGCTCGTACATATGGAAAGGCTACAAAAGAAATATGTTTACATTGGATCTCGTGCTCAGGAGAAGATACGAAATTCATAGGAAACTAGAAGTCTGCCTATGAAATCATCTGACATCTGTATGTATATTATGTATGTTGTATGTATACGATGTATGTACTCTATATATACACATTATTTCTCTAGTCAGTAGCGTGTGGCACGCCCCCTGTTTCTCATGTCACCATTACCGCTTAGATAAATGTGCCTGGCGACACCCGAAGCTGCTAATGTACCACTCTTACCACATGCCGCCTGAGAGGTCAGAGGAGGTCAGTTGATCCTATAGGAGTGTAAGGACTACCTGAGCTTGTGCTAATAATCTTGTATATTTTCCAATACAACCTACAGAATCCCCTATATGTGTTATGTTCGCCCCTGTAGTTAGAACCAAGTACTCTGAACATCTCCTGGCGCAGTGAGCATAAGAAAGTGATCGATTAAGGGAAATAAGTGCGTTCGTAAAATCGTTGCCGGTAGACCTTTCTCCGTCAACTCCGTCATCATCGCCATTGTCTCCCAAAAAATTCCGTTTGAATGACCAACGAGTTTTGAGCAATATGCAGTGACCGCACTTCTCAGAAGTGTCTTTGGCGCCTCGTGTGTCTGTAGTGTTAAAGTGTGTGTCCTGTTTTTAAAGGATTCCTAAGGTGGAAGGCTGATATAGGGCATTTGTGGAGGAGTGGTGCGCTCAGCGCGACCTCGGTCCCAGGCTGCCCCTGAGGGTAACTCACCCCCCCACTGCTCACCCCCACTGCCTGCTCCCTCCGGCGCCCACCGCGCCTACACACCAACCCACGCACGGAACACACACGGATCAAGTGGTCATTTCTTCATATATATTTTATATATATATAAGTTTCGTATCTGTGTATTCAATTAATTTTGTTGTCTCAGACTGATTGATACGACGAGCTGACCGGTCAACACTGATTTGATACAATATACAGATAAAGTAATTATGCCCCGGACCTCACGCAGCGGGTGTCCCTATGCCCGGATGAATCAGACGGATGACAGCTCTACAGAGATGGATAACTAGGTCAGAGCGCGACGCCCACCCTCTCCCCAACGCATCTCCCAGCCATTATTCTCGACCCTCAGCCTCGTCCTCAGAGATAATTATTGCTCGATGAAGCTTTGCGAGGAGGAAAAGGCGCGAGGACGAAACGAAAAGGTGGGCTGAGGACCAAAGGAGATTGAAGATAACGAACGGTTCGCAGCTTTGATATCTAGCCTCACTGCTAATCGCCCTTTGGTCCTTCCACTACTCCAGGTGTACCGACTGGCTCAGATACCCGTCAACGCCTCTACCAAAGTGGTTGTCCCCCACTCCATCTTGAAGGCTGATGAGATTCTTCCATGATTTTTTATGGCGGCGATGGTGGACTGATTATGCTACAATGGTGGATCTCCAGAGCCACAGCCCAAACAGCCTATTCAGCTACGTGGCGCTCTGTCTTTGGGGAACGCAGCATGTGTTGGGAACATACGTTGCAAAGTGTGCCCCTGACGTCTTTTGTTGTCTGTAGAGGAGGTACTGATGTTCTAGAACGGCACATCAAAGGTCAGCGGAATGAAGCCTGCAGAGGGAAGTGCTAGCTGTAGACAGATGGAGGGCGAGACTTTTGACGATTTCTATGTACGACCTAAGAGAGCCGGAAGAGATAGACATATGTCCTGGTAATCACTAGCAGTGCGAGGAGACCTTGTGCTTTCGCTGAAGCAGGTGATCCTAATGGGTGTTAAGGGGACGAGGAGCTTGTCCAGCACCTCACCTCCCTCGACTCTTCTTCTCCTCTATGATGTGGCTGACAGTATGTCGCTCCTATGAGGCTTGCCAGGTGTGTTTACCTCTGCCATCCGAGCTCTCCACAGCCGCGCCGGGCTGGTGTCCCAATACAAGAAAAGACAAAGAAGTTTACCCCAACGCCCAAGCCCACCACGCCCACGCCCGGCTCCCCTTTGCAACAGCCAGGTAGGCAGCACGAACACAGGCATGTCCAGCTGCTGAGTCTACTCTGCGATAAGTTGTGATCCGCAAGGGCCACTGGTCACTTACAGTACGAAAGCGCCCAGCCAAACGCGTCCAGTGCAATGTGTGTGGCCGTCTGGGCCACTACGACAAGTGTTGCCCGACAAACATACCTAAGGGACAGCGTCGGCGGAAGCAATCAGCACCTCTTCCACCAGTGAGGGCCGCCTTACGTCGCCAAACTAGAGGCATGACGACCCTGACAAAGCCTGACCCAGCTAGGAGGGTGTACTCTCCTCGCGTCCCAGGACCAAAGTCCCCCAGCACGTCATTATTGTCATCGTGACCTACGGCAGTGTGTCATTCTGTCTCGAGATGCTGCCTGACACCGGCTCTGAGGCTGATGGCCGGCTGTCCCCAGCATTTGGAATGCTTGGGGCTCTCTCCAAGTGATCTAGGACCGCTTCCCAAGGACCTCTGCGTCACGGCAGACGGTTCAGATGGCCCCAGTCCTAGGTTCCACTTATGCACATGTCACCTTTTGGCAACAGGTCAGGCCAAGCCTGGATTGACGTGCATAATGGTAACCTGACTCTTTGCTGTCCCACAGACATTGCCAAGAGTTGGCCATCATCTCCCCAGGACTTCCCATCACCGATTCTCGAGGTAAAATACGCCAATAGGGTGCTAGCTGGAGCAGCAACCACTCCCCTGCTGCCGTTCCCTACCCCTCACCTCTCTGGCCAGTGACACCTCTCCTTCGGTAGTTGTCCCTGCTGCTTCACGCCACAGCCTTTGAAGCCTGCCTCCACGACAGTCACCGTGGAGCCGAGGCCACTCAAACGGCGTGCAAGACAGACTGTGTTCCGACCTGGCATCGACCCCGACATCTCCACGCCGTCCAGGCGTGTAAGCCCTGCCAAGTATCACAACCCAGCCAGCAGCAGGAACCCTTTCACGAGTGACGACAACCCCACCGCCCCTTTGAGTTCCGTGCTGCCGACTTTTTCTGCGCCGGTAAGTCCTTCCATGTTATCGTCGACTGTCTCTCTGGTTGGCCGGTTGTCATCAAGTGCGGTAACGACACGACGTCTGCCACCACCATCAGCAAGTTCCGCCACTACTTCCATTACGGGCGTTCCTGCGCGCTGAGAACCAAACGGAGGGCCCCAGATCACAAGGCCGGGACTTTGCTGCGTTCTCGACCGATGGGGATTCCGCATGTGTTAGTCACTCGCCCCATTACCCACAGTCCAACGGCCACGCTGAGGATGTGCTGTCAAATCCCTGAAGCACTCCCATCCCTCAAAGTGGCCCCTTCTGGGAATATTGGATTGCGAGGCCTCTGACCAGGGTCTCTTGAGCTCGTAACACACCCAATTACACCGGACGCCCCTGCCCAGGTCTTGTATGGACGCCCCTCCGTTCTTAGGTCCTGCTCACCTCAGTCCTTCTCCAAGGATAGGCAGGCCAAGACAGAGGATTGTGGACAGAGGATTGTGTCGAGCTGCTGAATCGTGTTCAAGACGTCGTCGCCTGCCACTAACTACCACGCCCGTCTCCTCTCCCCCAGGTTGAGTGTCGGCACCCAAGTCCGTGTCCAGGACCCGACCTCCCTACGTTGGGACAAAGTGGGCGTAGTCATGTGTCCGGTAGGTCACGGGACTACCAGGTGCGGTTTACCTAGTGGTCGTGTGTGGTGGAGGAACTGCCGTTTCTCCGCCCCCTGTAACGCATCCCGCTGGACCTCGTCTCCAGTGCTGAGTCTCATATCCCCCCCAGTGATTAAGCACTGAGACGCTCAGAACGGATCCATGAAAAGGCTCAGACTTTACAAGAGGGTATAGGGTGGGGGGTATGTATATTATGTATGTTGTATATACCCATATGTAATTTATATATACACATTATTTTCTAGTCAGTAGTGTGGCAATGCCTCCCTGTTTCATGTCACCACACGCTTAGATAATTGTGCTCTGGCGACATCTGAAGCTGCTAATACCACTTACTACATGTCGCCTGAGAGGTCAGAGGAGGCTGCTGACCCATAGGAGTGTAAGGGACTACCTGCGCTTGTAAGCACACCCTCCTTGTATATTTCCGTTAAAAAAGACCCTACAGAACTCTATGTGTTTATGTTCGCCCCTGTAGTTAGAAACTGGTACCCTGAACATCTCCAACATCTACCCTGACCTCGTAAACTAGTGTGTAAAGGCATAAAATACAATATGTGTAATATAAAGATGCATATTGTTAGAGGCTTACTACCAGTTTGTTTATGGTTGGTTGACATATAAACAGATGTCAAAGATACATAAATTACTACAGGCAAGTGAGGTGTAAAAATAAGTATTACAAAAGCATTTCTCGATTTAGCTTCTCACACACATTACATATACAAGAAAGAACATCAAGTTTTTGCAGACACAGGAAGAGTAAACGTGATAATGAGCTGTGGTAAAGGTTAATGAGAGAGTCGCCAGTTTATTGTTGCTATTTTTTGACGAGATCTGTGTTCATGTGCCTAGCTTGGGCGGAGCTCTGAGAAAAATTGTCCCCGTAAAACAGCCAAGTTACGATAGTTCATCCTCATCTCATATTTTCAGTTACTGAATAGCAAAAGTAAAAATTTGTTGACAACCCAGTTAGGATACATCTTAAGAAGGAAATCTTGTTTGCAGAGGAGCTCTGTTACAACAGTTTATCATCTGTCAGTTGGATATACTAATGCCTTGTCTCTAAACGTTCAATTTGAATCGTGGCAGCTTTTAATATTTTGCGACTCAGCTACCGTTAAGCAAAAATGACAACCCAGGAAAGTTTCCAATTCATTTGATCTCGGTTGACGACAAAAGTGTGTAATATTTATTAGCTTACAATAAACATCAACTTTACCACTTACCGGGTATATTACAAGGAGAATATCGATTATCACAAACATATTTTCTCTTGGTATATTAACATAAACCCAAATATAAAATATTACGGTATAAAACTTAACTATGGTAGTGAATGGTAAAGATTATATGATTTTCAGATAATATTAAAGAGAAACAATGTAAATGAAAATACAGATGGACCTCACGCCTTGTCTTCCAAAAACAAAGAGTGCATGCAGTCCTAAGGTCTGATCTTTATATTATACCCATAATTGTACATAACCCAAAGTGTAAAAGTGATCACAGGCTACTTTGAACAGTTAGTGACATTTATTCCTGTTAATAGCTACTGACAGAACAGGTGAAGGTGACTAATCATAAAGGTGAAGGTGAGTGGCAGAAAAGGTGAAGGAGACTAATAGTAACGGTGAAGGTGCGTGGCAGAACAGGTGAAGGGAACTAATAGGACAGATCAAAGTGACTGACAGACCAGACGAAGTTGACTGACATGTCAGGTGAAGGTGAGACGTCTCAGTATTGATTTTTGGGAACCAGTGGAGGGAGCTAATGTAACGACTCCCGAGTGTCACATCATGCTGCTGCACCACACACCTCCTGCTGCATGACACACCTCCTGCTGCCCCGCACACCTCCTGCTGCACCCCACACACCCCTGCTGCCCCTGCACACCCTGCTGCACCACACACCTCCTGCTGTAGCCAACACCTCCTGCTGCCTGCACACCTCCTGCTGCACCACACACCTCCTGCTGCACACACACCTCCTGCTGCACTGCACACCTCCTGCTGCACAAACACCCCTGCACCACACACCTCCTGCTGCACCACACACCCTCAGTTGCACCACACACCTGCTGCACCACACACCTCCTGCTGCACCACACACACTTCCTGTGCACCACACACCTCCTGCTGCACCACACCTCCTGCACACCACACACCTCCTGCTGCACCACACATCTCCTGCTGCACCACACACCCCCTCACTGCACCGCACACCTCCTGCTGCACCACACACCTCTGCTGCACCACACACCTCCGCTGCCCTGCACACCTCCTCCTGCACCACACACCTCCTGCTGCACCACACACCCAGCTGCACCACACACCTCCTGCTGCATCGCACAACTCTGCTGCACCACACACCTGCTGCACCACACACCTCCTGCTGCACCACACACTCCTGCTGCACCACACACACCTCTTGCTGCACCACACACCTTCGTTGCCCTGGCACACCTCCTGCTGCCCACCACACACCTCCTGCTGCACCACACATCCTGCTGCACCACACATCTCCTCTTGCTGCACCACACACCCCTGCTGCACCGCACACCTCCTGCTGCACCACACACCTCCTGCTCCACCACACACTTCCTGCTGCACCACACACCTCCTGCTGCACCACACACACGCTGCGCTGCACCCAAACGCATCTTGTGCACCACACATCTGCTTGCGCCACACATCTCATCGCCGCGCCACCTGACACTCCTGCTGCACCACACACCCGCCTGTGCCCACACATCATAGCCACCACGCATCTTGCTGCATAACCGCTGCTACGCATCACCACACTCTTGCGCACACATCCTGCTGCACCACATCTAACCTTTACGCATCTCCGCTGCACGCCTCCTGCTGCTGCGTCACCTCACGCTCGCCTACACACTCTGCTGCACCACATACCTCCTGCTGCATCACACACGTCATGCCGCACCTCATAACACCGCGCATCCTCACCGCCACACGCCCTGATGCATCACACACCTCCTGCTGCACCTCCTGCTGCATCACACAGCTCTTGCTGCATCACACATCTCCTGCTGCCACCTCCTCATCCACGTTTCATAACTGCCACACTCCTGCTGCACCACACTCTGCTACCACACAGCTGCTGCTGCACCGCACATCTCCTCTTGCCACACACCTCCTGCTGCACCACCTCTTGCTGCACCACACACCTCCTGCTGCACCTCAACCTCCTACTGCACCACACAATTCCTGCTGCCACACTTTCTGCTGCATCACACATCTGCTGCTACCACACCACCTGGTGCCACACACCTCATGTGCACACACCACCTGCAGCACACACACCTGCTGTTGCACCACACACCTCCTGCTGCACCACACCTCCTCCTGCACCACACATTTCTAACTGCACCCACCTCTGCCCTTACACTTTCTACCCACACCACCTGCTGCTGCATCCTGCATGCACTCCTGCTGCACCACACACCTCCCACCCACACACCTCCTGCTGCACCACACACACCTCCTGCTGCCACACACTTCTTGTGCACCACTTTCTGCTCACCACACACCTCCTGCTGCACTAACCTCCTGTTGACCACACCTCCTGCTGCACCACACACTTTCTACTACACCACACTCTGCCTGCATTACATTGCTACACCACACACCACCTGGTGCCTCACACCTCAAGTGCACACCACACCTCCTGCCACACCTCCTGCTGCACTCCTGCACACTTTCTGCATCAGCACACACCTTGCACACTTTCTGTTGCACCACACATCATAACACACACTTCAGCTGCACCACACGTCTGACGCGCCACTCACTCATCGCCAGCGTCACACACTTCTTGCACCACGCATCTCCCGTGCGCGCTCACCAACGCGCACGCACCTCATAGCCGCACGTCGCCAACTCTCCGCATCATGCCGCACCAGCATCCTTGCTTTTCCCACATCCTCTTTCCCACACCTCCTGCTGCACCACGCACGCTTTCTGCTTCACCGCACGTCCTGTTGCCCACACACTCCTGCTGCACCGCATACTTGCTGTTGCCGCATCATCGCCAGCGCCGCGCGATGTCATCTGGTGCATTCTCGCCGCATCCTGCTGCCACGCATCTCAACAACACGCATCGTGCGCACGACGCGGCCTGTGTCCTGGTTGTAACGCGCAGCACGTCATGCTGCACCACGCAGCTTCTGCGACGCACCAACGCGCTGTACGCATCATTACTGGGACCACATGCCTCATGATGCGCCACACACGGGTTCTGCTGCACGCATGCAGTTGCACACATCTTCTTGCACCACGCATTCCTCGCCTGCCACACGCATGCATGCTCACTTTTGCGCCACACGCCGTCTGGTGGCACGCATACGCGCCGTGGTCATAAGGCGCCACACCTTCTGCAACACACACTCATGCTGCACGCATTGCACACGCTCCTGCTGCATCATACACGCTCCTGCTGCTGCCGACACTCATAACGCCACGCATAACGCGCACCGTGCTCATAACGCACCACGCATCACTGTTGCGCATATCTTCTGCCACACACTCCGTTGGTGCAGCATAACGCTTGCACACGCGCATCCTCTTGCAGCACGCATCTTGATGCGCCACGCATATCGCCACACGCACTCATGTGCACACACTCCTGTTGCCACACACCTCCTGTTGCACCACACGCTCATCTGCTTCCTGCATGCATCTAAAACCTCTGCTTGCTGCACCACAGACCATGCTGCATCAGCCACCACCCTTTCATCACACCTCCTGCTTGCCACACGTCATAACACACACCTCCTGCTGCACCGCACACCTCCTGCTGCACATCTCCTGCTGCACACCTCCTGCTGCACCCCTGCTGCCACACACTTCTGCTGCACCACACACCTGATACCCACACTCCCTGCTGCACCACCTCCTGCTACCCACCACCTTCTGCATCCACACCTCCTGCTGCCGCACACCTCCTGTTGCACCACACACTCCTTACCATCTATTACTACATGTTTGCTGTTGCACCATACCTACAATAGTCTGTATGTTCACCACATAATTTCCTTTACCTTTCTCTATGACTTCTGCTGCACCACCAACGTATGTAACAAGTCATTTTGTCAATGTACATTTTCCACCTAGCCAGACTGCACAACTTTTGTTAATCGTCAACACCTCCTGCTACACACCTCCTGCTGCACACACCTCCTGCTGCACCACACACATCCTGCTGCACTGCACACCTCCTGCTGCACCACACACCTCCTGCTGCACCACACACCTCCTGTTGCACCACACACCTCCTGTTGCACCACACACCCTCCTGCTGCACCACACTCTCTACTGCACCACATACCTCTGCTGCACCACAAACCACATGCTGCATCAACCACCACCTGCTGCATCACACACACCTCCTGCTGCACCACACATCCTGCTTCACCACACATCCTGCTGCACGCACACCTCCAGCTGCACCACACATCTCCTGCTGCACCACACATCTCCTGCTGCACCACACACCTCCTGCTGCGCCACACACTTTCTGCCACACCACACACCACCTGATGCACCACACACCTCCTGCTGCACCACACACCTCCTGTTGCACCACACACCACCTTCTGCACCACAAACCTCCTGCTGCACCGCACATCTCCTGGTGTACCACACACCTCCTAACACCATCTGGGAGGGAGTTACAACACTACGTGTTTGCTGTTCAACACCTACAATAATCTGTATGTTCACTGAATGTTCCTTTACCTTTCTCTAATGAAGGCTTTTGTTAAACCACCAATGTATGTAATAAGTCATTTATGTCCAATGTATATTTTCAGCCTTTGGGCTGCAGAACTTTTTCATTAAATCGTCAATTATTATTATTATTATCATTATTTATTATTATTACACACCTCCTGCTGCACCACACACCTCCTCCTACACCACACACCACCTGCTGCACCACACACCTCCTGCTGCACTGCACACCTCCTGCTGCACCACACACACCTCCTGCTGCCACACACCTCCTGCTGCACCCAAACACCTCCTGCTGCACCACACACCTACTGCTGCACCGCACATTTCTGCTGCACTACGCCACCCCCTACTGCTGCCACACCTCACTGCTGCACCACAACCTCCTGCTGCACCACACACTTTCTGCTACACCACACGACCTGCTGCATCAACCACCTCCTGCTGCATCACATACCTCCTGCTGCACCACACATCCTGCCCACCACCCCATCTCCTGCTGCACCACACATCTCCTGCTCCACCACACACCTCCTGCTGCACCACACACCTCTTGCTGCACCACACACCTCCTGCTGCCCCGCACACACTCCTGCTGCACCACCACACCTCCTGCTGCAGCACACACACCTCCAGCTGCACCACACACCTCCTCCTGCTGCATCACACGTCCTGCTACCCCGTACACCTCCTGCTGCACCACCACACACCTCCTGCTGCACCACACACACGCTTCCTGCTGCATCACACACCTCCTGCTGCACCTAACATCCTGCTGCCCACACACCTCCTGCTGCCCCACACACCTCCTGCTGCATGCACACGTCCTGCTGCCCCCGCACACCTTCTGCTGCACCACACACACCTCCTGCTGCATCACACAACTTTTGCTGCACCACACACCTCCTGCTGCACCACACACACCACCTGCTGCAAAAAACACACCTCCTGCTGCACCACACATATCAGCTGCACCACACACGTCCTCTGCACCTCACACCTCCTGCTGCACCACACACACCTCCTGCTGCACCACACACCTCCTGCTGCCACCACACACCTCCCCACACCACACACCACCTGCTGCAAAACACACCTCTGCTGCACCATTAATATCCAGCTGCACCACACACGTCCTGCTGTGGTCTTCACACCCCCTGCACCACACCTCCCTGCTGCACCACCACCCCTGTGCTGCACCACATCTCCCACTGCACCACACACCCCCTACTGCACCGCACACCTCCTGCACCACACACCTCTTGCTGCACCACACACTCCTACTGCACCAGACACCTCCTCCTGCACCACACACCTCCCAGGCACATCCCTGCTGCACCACACACCCCCTACAGCACTGCACACCTCCTGCTGCACCACACACCCTGCTGCACCACACACCTCCTGCTACATCACACACTTTCTGCTACACCCACACACCACCTGCTGCATGAACCACCTCCTGCTGCAAAACACACCTCCTGCTGCACCACACACCTCCAGCTGCACCAGACACGTCCTGCTGCACCTCACACCTCCTGCTGCACCACACACCTCCTGCTGCACCACACACCTCCTGCTGCACCGCACATCTCCTGCTGCACCACACACCCCCACTGCACCGCACACCTCCTCCTGCACCACACACCTACTGCTGCACACACACCTCCTGCTGCACCACACACACCTCCTGCTGCACCACACACCTCCTGCTGCTGCTCATAACACTCACACACCCTGTCCACCACACATCCTTCTGCCACACATCTCCTGCTGCCACATCTCCTGCTGCACCACACACCTCCTGCTGCACCACTCACCTCCTGCTGAACCACACACCTCCTGCTGCAACACCTCCTGCTGCACCACACACCTTCTACCACACACACCTCCTGCACCACATCTCCTGCTGCACATCTGTTGCACCACACACCTCCTGCACCCTCACCCCTGCTGCACCACACTCCTGCTACACACCTCCTGCTGCCACACACTCTTGCTGCATCACACACCTCTACTGCACCACACACCTGCTGCATCACACACCTCCTGCACACACCTCCTGCTGCCTGCCACACCTGCACCACACACCTGCCCACACATCTTCTGATACACTACACATCCTGCTGCCACCTCCTGCTGCACCACACACCTCTTGCTGCATCACACACCTCCTACTGCACCACACCTCCTGCCATCACACTCCTGCTGCACACCTCTGCTGCCACCCACACACCTCTGCCACACCTGCTGCACACCTCCTACTGTACCACATATCTGCTGCACCACACACCTCCATTGCCCACACCTGCTGCCACCCCTGCTACCCACCTGCTGCACCACACACCTGCTGCCACACACCACCTGCTGCACCCACACACCTGCTGCACCACACCTCCTGCCTCACCTCATATCAAGGTTGACTCAGGACGCTTTAGTAACCGGAAATACATAGTGAAGCCTTTATCCTAACATGCTATGTGTCATATGTAATTTATCTATCTCTTACTTAATGGCATTATCTCTCTGCTCTTGATTAGTTTACGTACAGTCTAGGAGTAGTAAATTATGTATTTCCTTTAGTGTATATCGTACAGTGTTTGGCCCGTGAAGTAACGATGGTGTGTGGAGGAGGAGAAGAAGTAGGTGGTGGTGGTGAATGATGGTGGTGTGTGATGGTGGTGGTGGTGTGGTGGTTGTGGTGTGTGGGTAGTGGTGGTGATGGTGATGGTGGTGATGGTGGTGTGAAGTGGAGAGTGTTCAGTGCAGCAGCAGGAGTGGGAAGAGATAGTGTGGTGCAGCAGCTGGAAGTGGGAGGCAAATTTGGTGCTGTGGGAGGATGGGGGAGACAGGGTGGTGCTGGGAGGGGGAGAGAGTGTGTGGTGCGCAGGGGGAAGGAGAGAGACAGAGTGTGTTGCGGCAGAGAATGGAAGGAGGAGACGGGTTGTGGTGCGGCAGGAGGCTGAGTGTGGTGCGGCAGAAGAGGGAAGGTGGAGACGAAGTGTGGTGCGGCAGGAGGAAATGAGGTGGTGCAGCAGAAGTGTGGTGCACACTTAAACTATAATACACTTCAGGAACCAGCTTTCAGGCCAGGTTATATCCTCGTGAATTAAAAAAGTAAATTCTATTCATTCCCAACATAATATATTTAGTCAAATAATCTCATTAAGTAGACGTCGTTATAGTTAAATATTTTCTTGAGCGGAGTTGCTATATTTAACAATTACCAGGGGTTTTAACTGAACTTTTTATAAAATGTCCTCAGGAAATTTGGCGATGAAAATAATAACTCAGTCCCTCACACTCCACTTTTTTCTTAAAATTAGATTCGTCAGTCCAGCGTCGACACAGAGGCGCGGGAACATACCTGGATAAGAAAAACGTCGACTTTCAATTTAGATGTCAACAAACATGCAATTAATGCAAATAATTCTAATTAATGAGAAACGAAACCTTTAGAAATTACGAAATGTTGGAGAAAGGGAGAATTCCCGAGATAATTTATCAAATTTCGCATTAATGTCTCTTTCATTTATCAAGACCATGATTTTTTGTGAATTAATAATATAATGGGAGGAAAGTAAAGCTAAATTGTATCTGTTATGGTTATATCTGACTAACCATGAACCATAACCAGAGGGACCGTATTGGGATAGTAAGTAATATTATGATGGTGATGATGATGATGATGATGATGATGATGATGATGATGATAATTATGCGTCTTCTCTTCCATTGACACACTAAACAATCTCTTTCAGTCGCTTCCTGAGAGAGACAAACACTACCCACTGTAAGCAAGAGCTGACGATGTGCCTCATAATACTGTCTGTATGTACAGAGTGTTGCAGAAAAGGCTCATTATTTTTTCATCGGAATACCTTAGATTATCCGCCCCAGCATATTTCCTCTGATAATTAAACATCTTAATATTATCTGTGGAGGGTTGGGTTAAGTTAGGCTATACAAGGTTGGTTAGGTTAGGTTAGGCTATACAAGGTTGGTTAGGTTATCTCTAGTTATATTAGGTTGGGTTAGTTAGGATGGGTTTCGTTTAGTTAGATTAGGTTAGGCTAGCGTAAGACCTGTTAATCATAAGGTGAAATATGCTGGGGTGATATCGTCATGTGATTCCTTCCATTGGGCAGGTTAGTTACCTGTACGATCAGCGTTCCTGCTTATCTGACCCACTGACTAACTGATTCACTGAGAGAATTTTAATTCTGCAACTACGGCGTTCTACTACCATGCACCACTCACTAACAGGGCTTGATCACTTTGTTTGACTAGACACCATCCTCATACTCAATATAACCTTACCTATCATGCTCATACTCTACATAACCTTACCTATCATGGTCATACTCAACATAATCTTACGCTTTCATCCTCATTTTCTAATACCACCTTACCTATCAACCTCATAAGAGATGTGATTTACAAATGCAATCTTTGGTATCGGGAAGAAGATTGCATTCAACACTTAACCTTATTGCTTCAGGAAATTTGATGGTTGTCTTGAAAATGTGTCCTTGCTTGATCACTGACTTGAAGCTGCAGGGTTCTCGTGCGTAGCATGTTTGATGCCAAAGGGGAAGAAATGTGTCAGACAATAAATGAATTACAGTATCGTATAGCCACTACCACAAACAAAACCGCTACCCAGTTGCCTCCACTGAAGACACCTTTAAGCAGCATGCCTTTGGGCTAGATACAACTATGATTTGGTGTCAAACCTACGTCCCAAAGCCAGAGCTGAGTTGATCCTGTGAACCATGGATGGTTTCGTGATTCTGTTGGACTGCACCAAACCATGTTCACACAGGAATCTGCCCAGTGTAAGTCAGAGACATAACTCATCTTTATTGTAAGGTCAGTAACTGTAGAGAAGGCATTAAATGTACATATTATGCTTTAGCTGGTCTTCATTGCCGTGAAATGTGCGAGTGTGATGGCTGTCCAACAAGTTGACGACTTAAAGACCGAAAACAAAGTAAATAATTTCAAGATATTTTAATATGTGTAAAGACGATTACTTTATATGATGATGTGGTTCATTGGGTGCTTATTTACAGTCAATTATTGCCGCTAATGTTTTGATACAAATAATAATAACTGGGGCTATCTTCATTGACCATTTTGAGATCATGCCAACATTCAAATACTGTTGATTGTCTGTAATATAGACAATTATTATTACTATTACTTTCTTCATAATGGAGTTCTTGGTGAGAGGAAAAGTTCCAACTCTTAGTACATGCACGGCAGATAGCCCTTGATCATGGGTGGTCCGAAGTCAAATTAATTACTTCCAAAATCTATAATAAAAGAGGAGTGAATGTATTACGGGAAAAGATTAGTTGGAATATTTTAGTGTTTATTTTCATTGATTAGGTCATCTGCCATGAGTGTACAGGTCATTTTAAAATCTCAAAGTACGTAGGAATTTTATAATGGTTTGTGATAAGTTCATACGATTAGTTGGTACAAAATTATAATAATAATATAACCAAGTTTCCATTATGAATTCCACAATTCAATCATCAAAATCTTTGGAACGTAATCTGAATAACAAGGGTTATTATTCCTGAAAAGAGTTAACTATAGTATTTTCTTTCTTTTATTGTAGTTTTGATTTAAGTGCAAAATAGGGAACAAGAAATTTTCTTTACCAAAAAATATTACGGTCGGTGACACATTTGCCATTTGGGCAGACAAAGTGTACCTCTAATAGAAAAATTTAAATACTCCTTGAATGTATCATCCAGCCTCATATTTGTGTTCTAATGTAATTTGTGGTCCTTCCACTCTCTAGGAAAGAAAGCCGATAATCAACTATATAAGAGCATAGTTTTTATTAAATGACTTAGAACGTCTTTTCGAAAAAAGTAATTTGAAAAATTGTCGAATAAACAGCCATAAAAGTCCCCTGTGGCAATAAAGGTGTAAATGAATGAACCTTTCAAATGTGTTTCATGTAATGTCATTAAGGGAAAAAAAGTAGGGTATACCAATAGCTGATAAGTGTTTCCAGGTTTCCATTACTAACTACATGAAAATAACTCAATTTGTAAAAACAAAAAAAAAATCATGTAATTGTAAACATGGGGTAAAATCAGAATGTTGTAAACTTTTCAGGTTAGTGCAACCATCATTTTCTATTATAAAGGCATGAGCTTCGATTAAGATAGGTTGTACTTTGTTCTACCACCGGGAGGTAGGACCCTTTTATGCCTCACGGGTCCTCCTTTCTTACGTTTTCTTCACTACGAGCCAATGACATCACATAAATAGCTCCGCATTCTGCGCGGGGTTGGCTTGGTTTAATTGACTATGGATGCACCTAGGTCGTATCAACAGTAAGGAGGGTGTCACGTGTCCCCAACGAGACGAAGAAACTGCTTTAATAGAGACCGATGAAAAGGACCTGGGTGTGTATGTTAAATTCTCTTTAGTTCTCGGTGAATCACGCAACTAAACCAGTAGGTCTTATAAGAAGGTCGTTCAGATATCTAGATAGTCCGTCCTCATAACGATCTTCGAGAGTAAGGTGCATCCGTTCTGGGTACTGTCACCCCATCTGGTCCCGAGGTATATGCTAGAGGCTGTCAGTTGGTTGAAAATCTCCAAGGAGGCTTGCAAGACTGGTGCCTGCAATACGTCACCTCAGCTATGTCGGGGGTTTGAACACTTTTAACTGCTACAATATATGTGGGCAGGGGGTGATCTAATTTTAAGTTTATAAACATCTTAGGGCTACTCAATAAGTGTCCATGCCTGGGCTGGCGGACACCCGCCTGAGTTACAGCTCAAGGGTTGAAGAAGCCTGAAGTTTAGAAACTGTGAGGGCAAACATTTTCGGGTGAGGTGTGAACTCTTGTAACAACCTGCTAAGTGTTGTGACGGCACCGAGTGTGAGCTCTTTTCAAGATGACCAGCACTAGAGCAGAGACGTGAACGAACACTTGGTATTTGAACGGGCAACAGGACATCAGAATTGAAATGGGAGGGAACCCTTGCGGTGATGGGGGGCCCTGGTCGCAGACCGCACACAGCTGTGGCGGCCTGGTGTCTGGTGTATATGTGAGTGTGTGTGTGTGTGTGTGTGTCTGTGGTCCAGGCCAAAGTCCTGTGCCGGGCGGTTTGGGTAACAGTTATGTGACACGTCGGAGACGGCACGAATAACATATGGGTGTACCAGAAACCCGATTATGTGAATAATCCATTATATGGGACTTATGGCGTCTGTGCATATTCTCTATAGACTACCAATTTAGCGATGATCCAGTGGTAAAATGGTGGGGCATATACTGTACTACTTTTAATATAACATTATAAGTGATATTGGCCACTGTCGGTCAGTAGATAAAACACAATGCCTCGATCACTTTCCTCATATCTACCACACCATACTTTCAGTTTTAATTTAATATTTGTATCCGTAATAAAAAAACAACCGTGCTACCGTGCATAAAAGAAAGAACATGAAGGAAATGTTTTTGCGGTGAACTACCGTTTGTGTCATATTATTGATATGATGACACGAACATAAAATGGGTATGCCTTAGGAGAAAATTCATTACATATATGTTCCAAAGCACACTTTTAATAAAGAACGAACTTTACATTGTGTCTGCTGAACACTTTAATAATAGGAACAATCCATTTCAGAGCGTGTCATTTATTGGCTCCTACATACACAGACTACACTACTTATCTTGTGATAATATTTCTCTTTTGTGTGACAGGAGAAAAATATTATACAGTATAACAAAAATAAGGGCCAGCTTGACTAAGGGACT
>NW_024735610.1:0-4352 GCF_018991925.1 Homarus americanus | reverse complement strand
AAAACTTTAATTGTTGGTGACTCACAGGTAAGGTACATGGACAGGGCCTTTTGTGGTAAAAACAAAAATAGGATGAGGGTGTGTTTGCCGGGAGCTGGGGTGGGGGATATAATTGACAAGATGGACAATATCTTGTCTGGTAATGGGAACAAACCCATTATCTGCCTCAGTCCAGGAGGCAAAGATATTGGCCGGTGTAGGAGCGAGGAGCTTCTCGATAAGTTCAAGGCAGCCATAGATCGTATTAGGACTAAGGGAGGGATCCCTATCATATGCGGTGTCCTGCCTAGAAGGAGAGTTGGCAGTGAATGGTTGTCAAGGGCAGTTGGTGTTAACGACCGTCTTGACAGATATTGCAAGTCAAAATCAGTCCCATTCATTGACAACTGGGACAACTTCTATGGCAGAAGGGACCTTTATGCTAGGGATGGGGTGCACCTGTCTAGGGATGGAGTAGCAACCCTGGCTGGGGCTCTAGAGGGGGCAGTTCAAAATATATCGAAGTCTTTAAACTGCTAAGAGAACATATGGGCACGGGGGTGGAGGAGACTGCAGTGGGAGCGGGTAAACAAGGCGAAAGATTGCAGGGAAATAGTGTTAGGAATGATGACAAAACTAAATTAGACAGGGAGTTTAAAACTAAACGCGGTAAGGGGAGGACTCATAACACGACTAACTTAAATGTATACTACGCGAACAGTAGAAGTATGAGAAACAAAATGGATGATATTAAGGCCTTGGTATGTACCGAAGAAATCGATATAATTGCATTCACTGAAACATGGATCAACCTAGACACACGTGAATTACCAGTCGAATACCAAATTGCGGGTTACAAACTGTTTCATACCGATAGGCAGACCAGGAAAGGAGGCGGAGTAGCAATCTATGTTAGGGATAATCTGAAGTGTGAAATAAATAAGGAAATAAAAACTGAGAGGAATACAGAAACAATTTGGATAGAATTAAGCGACGGTCGGGAAAAATTAATCAGAGGAGTAATATATAGACCCCCCCAATCTTGATAGCGTCAATGAGCGACTTATCTGGGATGAAATGCGCAGGGCTTCCATACACAACAAAGTCTGTATAGTAGGCGACTTTAACCTTGGCCAAATAGATTGGACTGTCCTTACGGGTAACTCAGAATCAGAGGATTTTCTCGAGACGATCCAGGACTGTTTCCTAAGTCAACATATAACCGAACCCACACGGGGTAATATTATACTGGATTTAGTTCTGTCGAACAGAGAAAACCTCATTAGCAATGTCGAGGTCGGGAACGAACTTGCAAACAGCGATCACAAAGAAATTCGATTCCAGTTAGATTTTCAGGGCAGACGTAAGGAAAATTCCACTAAAGTACCAGATTTCAGAAGGGCAAACTTTGACGGTTTAAAGGGCAGCTCAGAGAGGGGTTGTCGGCTTGGCGTGAACCTGACAGATGACACCGACCTGATAACGAGATCTGAGATTGCCCGAGTTCGACAATTCAAATGGTGGGTTACTTAATGCACAAAGGCAGAACATACCATACAAAACTCCAAGATCAGACCTTAATGACTTCCTAAATGGATAAATAATTTATTTAAAAAGAACATCATTGGCCAAAGGAAGGCTATAGGTAGAAGGATAAATCGTGGCAAGAATTCACCTCCGGGACTATTATAGAGACATTGAAAGGTAGAGGGTTAAAACCGAGATAAGGAAAGCAAAGAGGAATAATGAGGTAAGGATAGCAAGGGAGGCGAAGACAAACCCCAAAGGATTCTACCAAATGTATCAAACTAAAACACGAGAAAAGATTGGACCAATACGTTCAGACTCCGGCGAGCTCACTGATAATGACGGAGAAATGAGCAATAATTTGAATAAATATTTTTCAACAGTTTTCACCACCGAAAATTTAAACATGATACCGGAGGCACCGACTCTATTCAGAGATAGTGAAGAAAACAAATTAAGTGAGATAGTAGTGACTAGTAACGATGTTAGTAAGAAAATAGACAAACTAAAGCCTAATAAGTCACCTGGTCCCGATGAGATATTTGCCAGAGTATTAAAGGAATGTAAGGAAGAGCTTAGTATGCCCTTAGCAAAGTTGTTTAACATGTCCTTAAAAACAAATTGTAGTACCAGAATCCTGGAGGATAGCGAATGTAATACGGTGATTTTCAAGAAGGAGATAGATCACTATCCTCTAACTACCGCCCAATCAGTCTAACATCAATAGTAGGCAAATTACTGGAAGCAATCATTTCAAACTGTATTCGAAATCACCTGGAGAAGCACAGATTGATCAATGATTCCCAGCATGGCTTCACAAGCGGACGTTCTTGTCTAACTAATCTATTAACATTCTTTTCATCAGTTTTCGAATCGGTGGACGAGGGGCACAATTATGATGTGGTATATCTCGACTTTAGTAAAGCCTTCGACAGAGTCCCCACGAAAGACTAATTAGAAAGGTAGAAGCTCATGGCATCAAAGGTGACATCCTTAAATGGATTAGGGCATGGTTACAGGACAGGAAACAGCGAGTGAGCATTAACAGCACTAAGTCCCATTGTAGCAACGTCACAAGTGGAGTTCCCCAAGGCTCAGTACTTGGACCATTATTATTTATTATATACATAAACGACATAGATATCGGCATAGACAGCAACATAAGTAAATTTGCTGATGACACTAAAATAGGGACGTGTTATCAAATCTGGCGAGGACTACAAGCAAACTACAGGAGAAGATCTAAACAAATTTTTCGAATGGTCTGAAAAGCTGGCAGATGAAGTCAATGTCGACAAATGTAAAGTACTCAGTATAGGAGATGTAAGCGGAAACCAGATACCAGATGAACAACGATGCCATAGAGAAATCCGACTGGGAGAGAGATTTAGGAGTAATGATAAGTAGGAACCTTAAGCCAAGTAAACAATGTGTTTTTGCTCGTAACAAGGCTAATAAAGTACTTGGGTTCATACAAAGGAGTGTTAGTTACAAGACTAGCGAGGTCATCCTAAAACTTTATCTTGCTCTTGTGAGACCACACCTGGAGTACGCAGTTCAGTTCTGGTCACCGTATTACAGAATGGATAAAGAATCCTTGGAAAGAATTCAGAGGAGAATGACAAGGCTAATCCCGGGCATTAGGAACCTTGAGTATAGAGACAGGTTAAAGCATCTTAATTTGAACTCCCTCGAGAGACGTAGAGCGAGGGGCGACCTGATAGAGGTGTATAAGTGGAAGGCAGGGCTAAACAAAGGGGACATTACAAAGGTACTCAAATTATCCAACCAGGAGCGAACTCGTAACAATGGTTTTAAATTAGACAAATTTAGTTTTAGGCGTGAAATAGGTAAACACTGGTTTGGAAACAGAGTAGTGGATGAATGGAACAAGTTACCAAATATCATCATTAACTCGAATACGCTGAATTGCTTCAAACATAGGTTGGATGCTCATATGAGCAATAGGGGTTGGGTGTAAACGGGACTGCCCAGTATGGGCCAATAGGCCCGCTGCAGTTTCCTCCATTCTTATGTTCTTAAGAAGTCTTTCAGTGACACAAGATGATTTTCTCAAGATTTATCTTATCCATGTTTTCATTGCGGATCTACATGAAATATATATATATATATATATATATATATATATATATATATATATATATATATATATATATATATACACACACACGTTCTTAGGGGGGCATCTTGTAAACATCGCTTTAATACAAATATTTATTAATTAACTGATTGGCATGGACACATTAATATCAATAATATATCAAAGTTACTAGAACATTATATTTACGTTACTAGACCCTGACTCTCCGACACAACCATGAAATTAATACACTTCCTGAAACAACCACCACCAGTGGTCTACACACAATGACACAACCACCACCAGTGGTCCACAACCTAACACAACCACAACAAGTGGTCCACACACACTGACACAACCACCACCAGGTCTACACACTGACAACCATTCACACCAGTGGTCTACACACACTGACACAATCACCACTCAGTGGTCTACACACACTGACAACACAACCACCACCAGTGGTCGACACATCCTGAAACAACCCCCCACCAGTGTCCACACACAATGACATTGAAGCAATTCCCCAGTGGTCCACACACACTGACAAAACCACCACCAGTGGTCTAAACACACTGACACAACCACCCCCAGTGGTCTACACACACTGACACAATCACCACTAGTGGTCTACACACACTGACACAACCACCACCAGTGGTCGACATCCTGAAACAACCTCCACCAGTGGTCCACACATACTGACACAACCACCCCAGTGGTTCACACACACTGACACAAC
>NW_024735609.1:0-17815 GCF_018991925.1 Homarus americanus | reverse complement strand
ATCAGTAATGCTTCGTTCGGTTACGTATTGCTGAGGCAGTAAGAAAGGTGGGAAAAATGTGAAGAAATGAATGGAGGAGTAAGACACGGAGAATAAGGAGGAAAGGAAGGAGAGGAAGGAGGAGAAAGAGAGGAAAGGAAGAGATAACAAACCAGAGGAAAAATTCAAGAGAGAAGGAAAAACTTGAAAGTAAGGAGGGGGAGGAAAAAAGAGTTTATGCCCATATCGACTACAGGAGAAAATAAGAAGGAGAAAGAGAGAGGAGGAAGCAAGGAAATATCGACCCACGAATACAACAGGAGAACGAGACAAAGGAGGATGACGAAAGCAGGAGAGAGAGGCTGGAATGTGAAGCTGAGGTTGGCTGATTGCTGCTGATGGAGTGCTCGGTTTGGCACTCTCAGATGCCCCTCCTGTGCTCCCAGCACCTCCTGCTGGCATCCTGTACCTCCTGCCTCAGCACCTCCCTGCCTGTGCTCCCCGGCACCTCCTGCCTAACATCTCTAACACCTCCACCACTCCTCTACACCTCCCATCCCATCCTCGCCTGACCCCTCTGTTGCAGCCCTCACCCCAGCCTTGCCCAGCCTCGTGGCCCTACCCAGCCCATCACTGGCCCTACACCAGCCTCCCTGCCCCTGTAACCCTACCCAGCCCACTCACTTGCCCTGCCCAGCCTCACTACTCACGCCCCAGCCCACTCACTAGCCCTGCCCAGCCCTCATTATTATTGACCCTCTTACTAGCCCTACCCAGCCACCTCCTTATACTTTGCCTTTCTGGCCTCCTGCTCCTTGGCCCTCACTAGCCCTACCCCAGCCTCCCTATACCTTTGCTCCTACCCAGCCCTCACTAGCCCCTACGACCCTCTGGCTGCTTTCAGCCCTCCCTGGCCCCCTACTCTACATTTAATAAAACTTCAGACATACAATCTGTTGTAGATAAACCTCACACAACCATACTATAAAACACTACCCCCCCCCCCTCCCACATAAACTCCTGTACTTTGCTTCTCATCTCTCCTGTCCACTTATCTCCGTAGTCCCCCCTCGCTCACCCCTGTTTCCACCTCATTCTCCTATGCTCCCCCCATTACTCCAGTCTCCCTCCCTTTCCTTTTTTCGACGATACCCCTGGTTCTCTCCGCTCTCCCTTTCTCCTCATCCTCCCAGTCTCCTATTTCCCCTCAGTCATTATTTCTCCCAACTTACACCTCACTTTATTATGTTTCCCTTATCCTCCTAGTTCCCCTCATCCTATGTCTCCCTCATCCTGCATCTCCCTCACCCCTCAGCCTCTCTCCCTACCCTCCCTCAACAAAATGCATGTATCATAGGGGAGGTTTATAGGGAGTGACAGGGGTGACCTAGGTCTAGCTGTTGTGGCTAGTGATCGCCTCAGGTCCTGTACCACACACACACACACACACACACACGTGAATACAGTAGTGGAAGGTATGTGAAGAGAGAGAACTAGGAGGCACTTGTGGGGTTTAAGAGTGCCCTTCAACCTGTAAACACGAGAAAAAACTAAATATTATCCATCTTTGAAAGCCTGAATGCAATCGCTACAACAAAGCTCACCTGAAGATTAGCTCCCCCATCTTCACAAGATTAGACTTCCCCAACTGTTCACCTGAGATTAATTCCCCCACCCTGTTTCACCTTTGGAATTCACCCAACCAAAACCCTACTCCCCCCCTTGATGGCGTTAGGGTGTTTAATGATCAGAGTGAAATAAGGCTATTTTTTAATGTTAGGAGAGAGAGAGAGAGAGAGGAGAGCAACATGGTGAGAGGTATAATTGAGGGGTCTATATGAGACAGGAGGAAGGAAGGAAGGGGAAGGAAGGAAGACAGGAGAAGGGAAGGTGCTGAGTGCTGGATGGAATATAGAGAGGGATGCGACGCGCCTTCTGTTAAATAACCTAAGCTCTCACCAAGAACCCAATAAGCCAGCCAGCCAAGCCAGCCAGCCAGCCAAGTCAGCCTCACCAGTAATGCCGTTCTTCCTCAGCACCCCCGCCAGCTATCGGTAGGAAAAAGTACAGGCATGCTTTGACGTCTGAGAGCAATACGTGTTTTATACTCGTGAGCTACGGTCAATGTACGTCTGAAAAGTGACTGAGGAACTCTTCTTCGTTAACAAGGAGGTATGAGTGGTGAGTGAGTGCGTTGAGTGGTGGTGAGTAGGTGTACCAAAATGATTTATATCATAAAGACCTTGAAAGATTATAAGTCACAGAAGGAAGGTTTAATGTCTCGTATTTCCACCAGCTTGATTGATAATCCATAAAAACAGACGAAGGAGAAAAACACCTGAATGAATTGATGCTACGGAACAGCAACAGGTTTTTACATCTACGAGATAGCAAATGATAACGAATTTACGATAAGACGAAGCGAATATATGAAAAGACTTTCACCGATGAATTTGTAAACACGACATGACACAACACGAAGAAATTTACTGGACTCTGTTGACGTCTCTCTCTCTCTCTCTCTCTACTATCTCTCTCTCTCTCTCTCTCTCTCTTTCTCTCTCTCTCTCTCCACACCCCCGCAGCAGCTGCCAGCACTCCCTCATTGACTACTCGTAGTGCTACTAAACCACCTGGCCTCCTACCTCAACCACCCTGGCCCTCTCCCCTCTCTCATAAAACACCATCTATACCTTCTATATAAATCCCTATCTACAATTTTATCCCTTCTATCTGGTCTTATCTTCACTACTCTTTCTCTTTCTTGATTTTTTATTCTTTCCTATCCTCTACAATTCATTCCCTTCTACTTATATTCTGTCCCTCTGACCACTTTCCTTCTCTCTTCCCTTCACTACATATACTATCTTCCTTCATCCTCCCCCTTCTCCATCTAACCCTTCCTCCATCCTCACCCCCTCCCCTTCTTCCACCTATCTTCCTCCTTCCATCCTTCCTTCCCTCTTTCTTATCCTTCATCTCCCTTCAACCTGCTTCTCTCTTCATCTTTAGAAATTTCCTAGTTTCTCTTTACTCTTAGTAGTTCTCCTCATTCCCTCTTCCCCCACCTCTCCTCTCCCTCTCTCACCCTTACCACGAACCTCCCTTGGGCCTCACACTCTAAACACACCTTAAAAAATCTAACGATTATATATATATTTTTTAATATAAAATAACAATAAATAAATCACTGCATCTCATTTTTTATATCTCCTTTATTCAATCAAGACTTTAAGTTCTATCTAATTTCACCATTGAATTGGTGGTTAATATTCTAAACTATTATACACTAAAACATTATACACTCACTACACTATCTACAATAATGAGCCTCTTAAATACACCTCTACATAAACCGGAATAAGCGATACAAGTGCATCACAGGTAATTAGATAGATCCTTGAAACCCCTCAGACACCATATCTATCACATACCATACATACTACATACATACACACATACATACCTGGCACAACACAAACAGGAGTAAGACAATCATGAATGACACTCCTAAACACATAACATGATTATCAATACCAATATTACACACACTTACCCCAACACACAAAAGATAACAACATCATCACACACACACACACACACACACAAAACAGCATTCACACACACACAAAAGATAAACAGCATCCTACACACACACAAGATAAACAGCATCCTCACACACACACACAAATAAACACACACACACACACACACACACACACAGATAAAACAACATCCTCACACACACTTACCATAACACAGCTTCCCTGACGCCTTGTTTTCAATATCTCTCATCATGATTCACAATATACCTTCTATTTATCAGTTAAATGACACTTATTTGCTGGCAGGTTTATCACTGGCCGATCATCTTATATCTCAGTTCACTATATTCTTAAATAATTTATCTTTCTAATTAACTTTTCACATATTTTTTATTAAGTTAATTATTTAAATATATCAGTCCCCCCAAGGATCTATTTCCGTCGATAGTAATTAGGAAAATATAATTCACACGCACACTTGTCCTGGCATCATGATGTTCAGTGTTTACATTCACCGTGGCACTGTTTGGGTAAACAGAGGTGTGTTGGGTGGGGAGGCGAAATACAGAACTATACACGCAGGAGGCCTACCCAAAGTACGGATGAGTCAGTTCAATAAGTCGGGTGGTGGGCACTGTTTACGGGTAACACTATTTCACCATCATCACGGGTTATCTATAGTGACCGGATAACGACAATCGGATAACTATGTGGGTGGGGGGGGGTGAGTTAGAATAAGATCACAACAAACTATGACCTTTTGTCCTCTCAATACCGAGATAAGAAAAGTCAATAATTAATAGATATACAGGTAGGCAAAGTCGAGTTACACGGATACGGACATTGAAGAGTTGGATGACTACACCTTCAGTTTATCCAGGCGATGTTTAGTATACCGGCAAGTAAATCGGATAGACTGTTTAAATGTATCTTCAACGTAACCGTTTATCTTGATAGACCGGATGGGTATGGTGGCGAGTACAGCACCTTCAGCGTGGGGGTGTGTGTGTGTGAAAGACGAGATAACGTGTGTAAGGGCAGGAGGTGGCCTTGAGACCACCTGTTGTTGCCCGCTGACTGCTTGCTGCTCCGCCTACAGTCCACCACCACCACCCATTTCTACCTCCTCTCTCCTCCCCCTCTCTCTCTCTCTCTCTCTCTTTGTTTACCCTTCTCATAACCTCACTCTCTTACTTTGTATTTCCCTTACTCACGTCACGCCTCACACTCACTTTCCTCCCTCACACACTCATATTGTTTCCTTTACTCGTCCGCCTCACACTCACCTCCTCCTCACTCACCTTATTTACCCTTTACTCACGTCACCTCACACACTCACTTTCTCCCTCCACTGCCTTTACTAACGTCACTCACACCTCACTTTCATCTCCCACACCTCATATTAGCACTCACCACTCACGCCTCTCCTTTCCTCCCTCCCACACACCTCCCTGTGCTTACACACACTCACGTCACGCCACTCCGCTATTGAAATTTTCATAACTTTTATTCAATCACTTGATAAATTGTGTCCGCCACTTACCCTGATTCTCATCGCCCCTTCCTCCTCCCAGCCCCCTTCTCACTCCCAGCCCCTTCCTCCTCCCAGCCCTTCTCCTCCAGCCCCCTTCCTCCTCCCAGCCCCCCTTCCTCTCCCAGCCCCTTCCTCCTCCCAGCCCTCCTCCTGCCTCCTTCCTCCCTCTCAGCATCAACTTCCTCCGTCCTCCCAGCACCCCTGATCTCTCTCTCTCTCTCTCTCTCTCTCTCTCTCTCTCTCTCGTCCAGTCCACGCTCCTCGGTCTTAAATTCAACGCTCATAATCTCCTCACAACTCTTTCATTAAAACGCCAAGTCCACTAACAAGTTCACAATTAAACCTCATCGTAATGGTCGTTTGCGTCCTCACCCAGTCATTAGCGTCTGTGTTGGCTAGTTCACACACACACACACACACACACAAACACAGTCCCCTCACGCTCAAGAAGAATCCTCCCCTGTGTGATGTGTGTGTGTCGTGTGTGTGTGTGTGTGTGTGTGTGTGCGTGTGTGCGTGTGTGTGTGTGTGACCAAGTATACCCTGACATCTATACACTCACCTATAGTACATATTTATACCCAGGTGTATTTGTATAACACATTCACCTATATACAAACTATATATGTTTATACACGATCAAGTATACCAAATATAGGCTCATATATCCTGTATGCCCGTGGTCTCATCTATGCCCCACTAATACTCTGGAACACTGATGTATGCCCCATATGCCCCTCCTCATGCTGGTATTCCTCCTGGCCGTCATGTGTAATCCTGGTGTAAGGCCACCCAACGTGATAATTATATCCTGGTGTATACAAACATACCCGGCGTAAATACCGTAAATACACCTCTGTACTTATTGATATACCGGTAATTAAACGTATATTAACATACCATTAAAATCTATCCTGTATATACTAAAATATTCATCATACACTAATACATCACCGGGTGTATTAATTCATACATGCTAGTGTGTCACATACCAAGTGGAGTATGCTAAGGCACGTCTTGAAGAGCCAGAGATGAGAGGCACATTCCCCGGACATAAAAGTCACTGGGGAATGAGAGCATAATGAGGGCCTCCATCTGCATAACCAAGGCCAGGTGTGCTTCCTGGCCAGACCACCCTCACCCACCCTCCCTCCCGCCCACACCCGTCCTCCTCCCGCCCACACCACCTCCTCCCTCCCTCCCCCCCACCCACCCTCCTCCCTCCCTCCCCGCCCTCTTTATCGCTCATGATTGGACATTACACATCACTACACGTTAAAAACCAGAAAAATAACACACACACACACACACACACACACACACACACACACACACACACACACACACACACACACACACACACACACACACACACACACACACACACACACACACACACACACACACACACACACACACACACACACACACACACACACAGGTCATTATAAGGTGTTCAAACTAAACAGGGCCGCTCTTGTCTCAGCTGTTGATACTGTCTTTGATATATGATGATGATGCGTCGACACCTGCTGTTGTCAGGGGCCAGCAGCGAGGAGGTAGAGTGCAGCAGCGGGGAGTGGGAGGTGGGTGCAGCAGCGAGGGAGTAGGACGGGAGTGGGAGGTGGGGTGCAGCAGCGAGGGGTGGGAGGTGGGGAGTGGGAGGTGGGGATGCAGCAGCAGGGGAGGAGGACGGGGAGTGGGACGTGGGGTGCAGCAGCGAGGAGGAGGACGGGGGGAGTGGGAGGTGGGTGCAACAGCGAGGAGTGGGAGGTGAGGTGCAGCAGCAGGGAGGAGGACGGGAGTGGGACGTGGGGTGCAGCAGCGAGGGAGGAGGACATGGGACGTGGGGTGCAGCAGCAGGGGAGGAGGACAGGGGAGTGGGAGGTGGGGTGCAGCAGGGAAGGAGAGGTGGGAGGGAAGGAGTGTGGGAGGAACGTATAGTAGGGTTATGTAGTGATGGGGATGAAAGAGGGATACTGTGAGTGTGTGGCACCGGGGAAAGGGAGAGGGAGAGAGGGAGGGAGGGCGATATAATAATGGGACGGACTATGGAGAGAGAGATAGCAGGGTGACATGAGCGAAGAAGGAAGGAGAGGGAAAGGAGGAAGTAAATATTGGTGGGAAATAATGGCGAGTTGCAATAGAGAATGCAGGGGAGAAGAGAGGGAGGGGGAAGGGGGGGGAAGGGGAGGAAAGGGGAGGAGGATGATGCAGCAGGTGAGTTCTCCGTCCACCTGTCTCCACCACCTCCTGAATGACCTGATTATGGGTGTCGTCTGCCTCGCCCGCAGTGTTGGTGTGGCTGTTGGGTGTGTAGTGTGGTGTGGCTGTTGGGTGTGTAGTGTGGTGTGGCTGTTGGGTGTGTGGTGTGGCTGTTGGGTGTGTAGTGTAGTGTGGCTGTTGGGTGTGTGGTGTGTGTGGCTGTTGGGTGTAGTGTGGTGTGGCTGTTGGGTGTGTAGTGTGGTGTGGCTGTTGGGTGTGTAGTGTGGGGTGGCTGTTGGTGTGTAGATGGTGTGGCTGTTGGTGTGTAGTGTAGTATATAGTGTAGTATATAGCGTAGTGTAGTGTGTAGTGTAGTGTGTGAGTGTAGTGTAGTGTATAGTAGTGTGTGTAGTGTGAATGGTCCCCCCTCCAGAGTGACTTGAGCAACACCCTCACTCATGATTTATACAACACATAAGACTTGTGTCAGGCCCTCAAAGAGTTTTATCCAGCCATTTTTAAGCACAGGTCAATGGCCATCAGTCTAAAGAAATAATAAGAAAAAAAAAAGGTAAAGTATACTGTTACCAACTCCGGGATACTTCTCTCACGCATTGTTACCAACTCTGGGTCACTTCTCACGCATTGTTACCAACTCAGGACACTTCTCACGCATTATTACCAACTCCGGGACACTTCTCACGTATTACCAACTCGGACACTTCACGCATAGATATCAGGACACTTCTCACATTGTTACCAACTCCGGGACACTTCACGCATTGTTACCAACTCCGGACACTTCTCACACATTGTGACCAACTCCAGGACACTTCACGCATTGTGACCAACTCCGGGACACTTCCACATTGTTAACTCGGGACACTTCTCACGCATTGTTACCAACTCCGGGACACTTCTCGCATTGTTACCAACTCTGGTACTTCTCACGCATTGTTACCAACTCCGGGACACTTCTCGCATTGTTACCAACTCTGGGTCACTTCTCACGCATTACCAACTCTGGGTCACTTCTCACGCATTGTTACCAACTCTGGGTCACTTCTCACGCATTGTTACCAACTCCGGGACACTTCTCACGCATTGTTACCAACTCCAGGACACTTCTCCGCATTGCTTACCAACTCCGGGACACTTCACACGCATTTTTACCAACTCCGGGACACTTCTCACATTGTTACCAACTCCGGGACACTTCTCACGCATTGTTACCAACTCCGGGACACTTCTCACGCATTGCTTACCAACTCCGGGACACTTCACACGCATTGTTACCAACCTCCAGGACACTTCTCACGCATTGTTACCAACTCTGGGTCACTTCTCGCATTGTTACCAACTCCGGGACACTTCTCACGCATTGTTACCAACTCTGGGTCACTTCTCACGCATTGTTACCAACTCTGGGATACTTCTACGCATTATTACCAACTCTGGGTCACTTCTCACGCATTGATTACCAACTCCGGGACACTACGCATTGTTACCAACTCCGGGACACTTCTCACGCATTGCTACCAACTCCGGGACACTTCACACTTGTTACCAACTCAGGAACACTCACGCATTGTTACCAACTCGGGACACTTCTCACGCATTGTTACCAACTCCGGGACACTTCTCGCATTGTTATCAACTCGGGACACTTCTCACATTATTACCAACTCCGGGACACTTCTCACACATTAGTAACTCCGGGACACTTCACACGCATTGTGACCAACTCAGGACACTTCTCACGCATTATTACCATTATTGTTTCGTCATCACAACGGATATACAAACAAGACAAGAGGGGACAGAAGAAGGAGGAGGAGGAGAGACGAAGAACAACAACAACACCAAGAAGAAGACAAGAACAGCCAGAAAAAAAGAAAGAACAGAACAAGGTGAAGAAAGAAGTAGGAAGAGGGGTACAGATAATAATCTCAGCCCCCAAACACCGCTCTTACCCAAGCATCACAGGAGGTAAGATTCCCCCCTTTTCTCTGGTTTAATCAACAATTTACTCACGGAGAAACTATTTTGGCCGCCCTTTAACTTGTCATCAAAAATTGTTGAATGAGAAATAGTTTGTCAGTATTTTAAAATAACGAATATCTCACTAACCAGCTCATGCCAAGACACCAATTCAGGTTGGTATTTTGTTGTTGTGTGTGTGTGTGTGTGTGTGTGTGTGTGTGTGTGTGTGTGTGTGTGTGTGTGTGTGTGTGTCATACAGTTGTCATGTAGGATTACAAAGTAGATATAAATTAATCTATCTGAACTCAACATCCTAACCTGACCTAAATCAAATACCACTCCAACTAAACCTAACCTAACCTTAACCTGGCTACAACCTAACGTAACTCCAAACCTAACCTAACCAAACCTAACCTAACTGCACATCCAACCCAACCCTACATACAAAACCAAGCCTAACCTAACCACACCAACTAACCCTACACCTACAACCTAACCTAACCTAACCTAACCTAACACCAACCTGGCCTAACCTAACCAACCCAACCTAAACCTAACCTAACCTAAACTCTATCTAACCTAACCTAACCTAACCTAACTCCCTAACCTAACCTAACCTAACCTTAACACCAGCTACTCTAACCTAACCTAACCTAACCTAAACCTAACTTTAAACCTAACCTAACCTAAACCTATCCTAACCTAACCTAACCTAACCTAACCTAAACCTAACCAAACCTAACCTAAACAATGTCTTCCTTCGACCGACGTATATTTGGGTTACTAATAAAAACAAAAATAAGCATGGAGTCTACCGATGTCAGGTGTATAGGTAATTTGGGTTCATATAAACTCTGGGTAAGTGAGGCTGTGTGTGTACGTTTAAAAATGAGTTACTTGATGCAGGAAAATATACAGCTTTATCGCACAGAATTATCCCCATAATAAATGTTTCAATCTAGTGAAATAAAAAAATGGAAAGGCTACACAAAATCTCTTAATTCACCTGAGGACATTAATAACTAAACAATGTTCCAATAGGTTGTTTATGCTGACAGAAAGGAAGCATATCCTGCCAACACCAACCCACTGGAGCGACCACCAGGGCTGTACCTTCACTCATACTTAAGTGCAAAAGAAACACTCATATATAAATCTTTCCGACGATTGTCCCACTTAGTGTTTTCTCCGACATACAACCTGACGATTAATTAAGCTGGGGAACCTCAGGCACCATGTAATACGTTTATGTACATGCAACACACACACACACACACACACACACACACACACCACACAATAACAACTTAACGTTTGATTAAAATAGAAAAGTAACCTCGATGTGTAAGATATGGTGTGTGTAAGGAAGAAGGTAAAACAAGAAAAACACCTTTGATAAGAACCAACTCACACTGGAGGTTTAAAGTGCCTCGTCGTGTTGGGTGATGGTTGCGGTGACCCTCAGTATCCCGGAGCACCTCACAAGGTTACCGACCAGGGGACACCTTTGATCATCTCTTCAAACATCATTAGAACTCTGCCGGGAGATGGGCTCTAGGAGGGGAAGAGGGGAGAATATGGAGTAAAGGAAGAAGAAGATGGAGGACATGGGAGGAAGGGGAAGATAGGAAGAAGGATGGGGGAGTAGGAGGAAAATGAGAGGATGGAGGAGGGAGGAGGACAAGAGGCAGAAAAGGAGACTTTAATTTATGTCACTGTAAGACTAACACTGAACCTCTGAGGTACTGACACACACACACACACACACACACACACACACACACACACACACACAACACACACACACACACACACACACACACACACACAGAAAAAAAGAAGCATTTATCAGAAGTAGAAGGAAAAAAACCCTGAAACACAGAAGCTCTCAGAAATAGACAACATCTCCAGAGATTATAAAATATACTAGATTAAGAGAGACAATTATGGGAGAGACTGAGAGACACACACACGCCCCCTCCCTCAAATTGATGAAAGACACATGTCAGCAGAATGATGAAGAGACATATTTAGTGAATTCTTCTTCTCTCATAAATTATCTTTTCCCTCACAATCTCCTTTCTCTCCCCACAACCTCTGTTCTTTCCCACCGTCTCTCACAGCCCGACAGGAGAAGAATTAGGTTGGGTAGTGTAAGGGTCGTCCAGTCAACACGTCCATCTATCCTCGCTAATATTTTAACCATCGTTCTTGTTGGCCTTTAGAAAGGAGAGAGAGAGAGAGAGAGAGAGAGAGAGAGAGAGAGAGAGAGAGAGAGAGAGAGAGCGAGAGAGAGAGAGAGAGAGAGAGAGAGAGAGAGAGAGAGAGAGAGAGAGAGAGAGAGGAGCAGGAGAGGAGCATAGGGAGAGAGAGAGAGATATAGGAGAGAGAGAGAGAGAGAGAGAGGTATTCAAATATGACACATCAAAGCCGCTGAACACGTGACGCTGACTAGTGGTTAAGCTTATATCAAATTATTAAAAAGTCTTCAACACCAACACGCACAAGACGACTGCCTAGAGGGGAAGGAGGAGAAGAGGGAAAGGAAGAGAGAAGGAATGGAAGCACTTCTCAACACACATCTTCATCCAACAAACCTCTATTTAACGAACTATATAAAGCTGAAAGTCCACATCGAGGTATCCGATAGATGTGAAACCCCCATAACGGATTTATGTAGAGAGAGATCCGATATAGAGGTTTTACTGTACGAGAAGACAGAAACGAGGAAAAGAGACAGACGAAGACAGAACATGACGCCCGGAACTATTCATTCGCCGCTGGTTCTCCCCGGGGCACACTCAGTTGACCCAGCTGTGCGGAGGGGAAGGCGGTCAGTGACATATCAATTCCAACGGGAACTCAAACAAGCAACTACACTAACGACCCGGCTCTAATTCAGCGGTACAATCAAGGCAATATATTTAAGATGCCCACTCACATAGCAGCGGGAGTGATTTTAAGGTATATTTAGCGGTAAACTATTTATACGTGACCGTCCATGCCAGCCTGGGTGAGACCAATTTTATCCAACGAGTATTGCAATTTCCAGCCAATTTAAATTCTCTTATAATTATTTACCATTTGCACGCTACACAAATCATTCTAAATCTTCTTTCGTCGATCTTAAACTTTTGGGTGTGTAAATCATAGCAAAGTGTGTGTGTGTGTGTGTGTGTGTGTGTGTGTGTGTGTGTGTGTGTGTGTAGGTTCCTCCTCACCCCCAACAAACAATAAACCCCACAATCGACCCCAAAAAGTCCTTAAATAAACACTCACAACAATAAAATAACATATATTTTTTTAATACCTCACATAACATTCATATATATTTACCTACACAAGACGCTGGGAAAAATAAACACACTACTTACCATTCTCTTCCGGGGAGACGTGAGCCAGGTGACGGTCGCCTCCTATGTCAATCACAAGACCATCAAGGTAACAGATGTAATAATAGGCAGGGTGGACTAGCAAACTAATTAACCATATTTACCTGTACTGGATGTTAAAGATATGGAGAGGGGGGGTAAGGAGGAGGTGAGGGGGGTGAGGGGGAGGGAGGGGGAGGAAGGGGGGTAGGGATGACAGCAAACCCAGGAACACACACCAGGTGAAATATATAAACAGGTTCAAAACACCTATCAACACAGGTACGACACGTCAACGTTAACGTACAATCAGAAATGTTCAAGGTGCATCCGAGAATCTAAAAAAAAAAAAATAAATAAAAAGTTAGAAAATGTTATGCATAAAAAAGGGTGGATAAAAATACATGGACTGACATACCCACTAAGTACAACACCTGTGAACCTTCCAGTGACGGTAACAGAAAACGTAACAGAAAATGATCGGTATAACTACAAACACCAGAACACAAAGACTCTTAAGTACATAGAACAGACACGACTAAACTACGAGGAATAACAAACGATTGATTTAAAAGAAACAGGAAACGACAAGTGAGAACAAAAACGACTGAAAAACCTTTTGAGGAACAGAAAACGAATAAGAACAAGTAGTTACAAGAGACTTATACGTTGGTAAAGAGTGAAGACGCTACTTATAAATACTGCACAGGATAATGGAGCCAGATACTGTTACATGCTGTACTGAACATGCAACCAGCACAGAATAAACCCTAACACATCTACTGTCACCCAGTAGCTCACCATCTTCCCTCTCACGTGTGGACACCATAAAGCTCTAACAGCAAATGTTCCAGTGTCCCCTGTTGTAACACTGAACTTGTCGACGACGCACCACCGTGATTATTTAGCTGCCGTCGGGACTAGAACTTCCGCGCTGACACCACTGTTCTTCACGCGCGAACAAGACCCGCTGCTCTAGGTTACTGTGTAATATTCATCGTCACTGATTCTCACCAAATATAATTAAAGAAGTCGCATTACAGTTACTCAAGTAACACATCGCTACAGCATTGTGTGTCGTTAATACGAGGGTTAAATATGACGTCTGTTCTCCTACAATATGAACATGTCCGATGACAAAAAAAACGGGTGCGCGAGCACCAGCGTCCTGCACCCTGGCTAATATCTTTTGTATATTTCTAAGCCCGAGAGCGTTTCTTCCTCACTGGTTTACAATTTAGAGGGAGAAGAGAGCACTGGGTCAAATGCTAATCCACTATTCTTCAGATTTTAAGAAAGTGATATAACTACACTGATTCTTACGGTTTATGTTGAAACATCGGTGTCAGCGTCTGCATTTCAATTGTGCCAAGTTTCAGAAAGAGTTGTAATGATGACTGGTGTCCTGGGCAGCTTTTTGCACACTACGTACTTGAAACTTTAAGGTCACCACACTGGAACTCTTGATAAACCAGTGCCCTTACAACGGCCTGGCCATGGAGTCCAATCCCAATAAGATAGCCACATCAAAATCTTACACACACGGTCAACACCAACTATGTATGAGGCCATGACAGAGTTGTTAATGTTTCAAGTTCTCTAAAAATACATATTATATTAGTAAACAGTGAACTGCTCACTTACATTATTATGTTTAATTCGGTGATTCTCAGAACATGAATAATGCTACCCCAAGTAGTATCACTTATATCATTTTAAATCTCAACTATTGTTACTAAATTCTAATATATATATATATATATATATATATATATATATATATATATATATATATATATATATATATATATATATATATATATATATATATATATTAATAATATATAAAAATTATAAAGACAATATAAATAAAGGGGAGAAGAAAGGGTGACGGAGAACCCATAGGCAGTTTTTAGAGCACAATGAAGTGACTAACACGGACACTTGTGTAACGTAGCGAGGCCCTTGAGTAACAAGTCTCTACTTGTGATGTAACAGCCGTAGCTACTCCACACCAATGGCTTACTTGGTACACATAAATTATTTTATATTTTAGAGAAGCTAAACATTAAACTGTGCTCGAAGAGTGCCGAGAGGAAAGTCTTAACCAGAGTACAAGAGTCCGTCCCTTTCACTTGAGAGAGAAAAGAGAAAACCAAACTGAAGAAGAGAAAACGTGGCCGGCAGAGGAGCTCACGGCTGACTGACTAAAGAGTAGTCACCACAGGCTACACTGGTTGCTGCTGTAGTCAACGAACACGATGCAATATGAGAATCATTTCAATACTATTTGACTCTTATTGAAATAATATATCCATATACAAAGAACTTGTGTACGAACCGTCCTTCGGGTACAAACAAACTTAATGATGCAACTCCAACATGAGCGAAGGTTTGACAATATCAACATATTTCTAGCATCAACAACCCACGCTGACCTCACCAAAGCCTAATTTAGTACAATACCAAAAACAGCAGCAGCAGAATGTGTTGTACCATTGTCCCAAAGAGAAGTGGTGGGCTCTGGCATATCAAGCAGAGGCAAACGGAAAGCAAAAAAAACTTGGCTGCAGGTGGAGGTAACATCAATAAATCTGTGATCTAAACGAAACATGTATAAGGTGCAGACCGCAGTACTGTCGCGGAGGTAAGCACACAAAGCCTCAGCAGCATTATTCGTGAGACTGTAAGAAAGGAGCATTCATTAGCAGCGGGGAAGAAACAGCAAAACAGCAGCGGCAGCGGTGAAAGGGCCGGCAGCGATAATTTTCCCAAAGTAAGATGCGCCAGCCTGGTCTTGTCAGCCAATCACAAAAAAGTACGTCACAGTTACATCATCTACGAGCTGGTTGTCGTACACTCTGTCACCTATCCCAAGGAATCTTGTGAGGTATGGTTAGGGTAGAATCTATCCAATTCATGGATTAGTTTGGGTTAAGGCGTTAGGTTAACTCTGGTTGAACAATTGCTATATTACTACAGGAATTTGGGGATTGTAACATGATTGTAATGGCCGAGGCGCGGATGACTCACTGAGACCTTCACAGGACCGCTGACAGGCGCAACAAAACGTGAGAAAACGCTGTCGGTGGCGGCCTCAAACAGGATAAGTATGGCGACCCCACCCGAGCAATTTGTGGTAAGGAAAAATTACGGACGAGCCGTGGTTCGCCGGCTTCAGCGTGCGTGTTATTTCATCACTCAAGTGTGAGAGATGCAACAGCCGCCACTACCCTACATGCCCGTCCCACACTGAACACTCCGTCAGAGCCTTTCAGTACCCGGCCCGGCCAACACCCCCAACACATAAGATGGAATGCAGGTCCACAGTAAATAACACAACCCATTAGATAAACAGGAACTTTATATGCACTAGTGAGCGATGCATTAATGTAACACAGTAACAGGCCCCAGTTCCATTTGATTGCGGAAGATCAGGCAGTCAGCCACAACAAACTATGAAGCATAACATGAAACAACATTTTAATTAGTGTTCTTCACACCACTATAGCAAAAAGAACAAAATAAGTAAATAAATCATGTTACACCTAAGGCATCCTCCCGCTGTTGTGTGAGCGGAGAAAGCGCTGCATTAAGTCTACGACACAGGCAGCCGAGCCAGCATTCATCTTTGGTTACTGGAGGTTATCAGCCAGAAGCCAATTAAATATCTTAAATATATATTAAAAAAAACTTATATGGGCGCTCGGTGATAAAAAAATAACAGAGAATACTAAGGTTTGTGTGCGCCTGAGAAGCGTGGGCGGCGTTGAGTGCACGGCATGGAGTGGCGTGCGGGCGAGAGGAACCCTGGAATTGAGCCTGGCTCTTCACCACCACTACCACCACTGACACGATGGGCGGTGCCAATCGTCAACATAAGAGAACTACTCAGCGCCATCTGACATAAAACATAGATAAGACAGGGGAAAGATAACGACACACACTGTGTGTGTGTGTGTGTGTGTGTGTGTGTGTGTGTGTGTGTGTATGTGTGTGTGTGTGTGTGTGTGTGTGTGTGTGTGTGTCAGTGTGTGTGTGTGTGTGTGTGTGTGTGTGTGTGTGTGTGTGAAACAATAAGTCAGTAACAGTGTGTGTCAGTGTTTAAGAAACTAAACCCAAACAAATTCCACCAATCATATACAGTATCCTGAACATGTTCTCTCACACTCAGTTAAAATGAAAACCTCAACTGAAGATGGAGATTTAACAATATATTACCTGAATATTTATAAACTCAGGTATACTTAAAAACCTTGAATAGCACTGAGTCGGGCCCTGAAACACACATGCACACACACACACACACACACACACACACACACACACACACACACACACACACACCGCGCCACCTGTAACTATAACACACAAACAGAGGTTCATCCATATAAGGTTCCGCCACAAGACATCAAGTGTGGACAACATTTCTAAACGCCTTCGACACATGGCTGACCCGGTAATACCTCGAGCACAGATGTTATGCCACCTGTCAACGCTACAACCCGAGGCTCCAATATTTATCACATAGGATAAATTTTAGAAACGCCTGTCCTATTTTTCTATTCAACAGGACTCAGAGACTTATTATTAACTCACGGACAGTGTGGTGTTTGGCGCCGTCATCAGTCATCATATTTAATGTAAGACGACCTATGTCTCACACACACACACACACACACACACACACACACACACACACACACACACACACACACACACACACACACACACACACACACACACACACACACACACACACACACACACACACACACACACACACACACACACACACACACACACACACACACACACACACACACACACACATACACAAATAATGAAAGATATGAATTACTCTCTTATGTAGAATTCACAAACATTCTGGAATGATTATTTCTTGCCGCCGTCATATTTATAGTGTTTCTTGCTGTAAGATGAGATATAATTAAAATAAAACTTGAAACTAAAAAAGAATTTCTCATATATTCATATAAAATTTTCACGTTAAATTTCAAGAATCCAGAGCCGAGTTATGGAGAGGAAAATAAGAGGTGATGTCTTTCATATGGAACTGTGTTCTTCATTCTAAATTTTCGCCAGTAAAACATAACGCAAGCACCTATATCTACCTGACTGATGAAAGTTTTTAGATTACATTTATCAAAGCAATTACAACGAAACTGAAGCACTGA
>NW_024735608.1:0-28285 GCF_018991925.1 Homarus americanus | reverse complement strand
TAGAAGTTACGCATTGCTGGATTGTACAGTAGATGGTAGGTGGCTGGTCAGGTGGTTGGCAGGTGGCAGTGGTGGTTGGTATGGTTGGTGATGGTTGATGGTGGGTTGGTGGTATGGGTCAGGTGGCTCAAGGTTTGTGTTGGCTGTGGTATGGGTTGTAAGAGAGGGTAACCTCTCCTCTCTCTCTCTCTCCCCACTCTCCTTATCTCCTCTCACAGACCAGACCTCAAACGATATCATTCCCCACTTAATACTTCTCCTCCCACCTCTCCTCCTCTCTGTACAATGCCTTCCACAAGGATGATTGGCACACAAATTACTCGGGGAGAAAAGTGTTGGTGTCTCACTTGACGTCCCTCCTTTCTCCCCATCCTCCTCTTTCTCCTTATCCTCCCCATCTCCCTTCTTCCTCATCCCCCACATGTGTTTACTATAGTGGTGCCATTGGCAGTAGTGGTGGTGGGGGCAGTGATTTAAGTGGTATATAAGTGATGGCAAGCAGCAGTACAGTGGCAGCAGTACAGCAGTGTTTCATCATCGTGGCATACTATACAGCACCTAAGGTTGTTATGAGATTTGCTAAAGAGTGTTTCACTGGTTTGCTATAAACGGTTGCTATGACTTGCAACTGGTCCACCTGGCCCACCAGTTCTTAGCCAAAGAGGCCCAGAGACCAGGTAACGTTTCAATCTCTTATAATGCAGAATCTTCAGGAGACCTCCTCCTGCTAACTCTTCCCTCCTCCTCCACTCCCTCCCCATCTCTCTCTCCTCCCCTGTCTCTGTCTCATTGCTGTGGCTAAGGCTATTCATTTGATTATCCACACACACACACACACACACACACACACACAGAGAGAGAGAGAGAGAGAAAAAAATTAGGAAGAAGAGAAAGGGAGAAGGAAGCATAAGGAGAAAAGAAGAGAAAGGGGAAGTAGGGAGAAGGGGGAGAAAGGAGAGAAATATAGCGAAGAGAAAGGGGAGAGGGTGAAGAAAGGAGAGAAATGATCCTCGAGAAAGTTAGTAAAAATGGTGGTAAAAAGGAAAATATTGATGTTGTAAAGCCTGTAGTATATATATAGAAAGTTGTGATATAAACACACGTATATATAGTGGTGGGGGAGAGAGGGGTGGGAGAGGGAGGGTGTGGAGAGGAGGAGGGTGGGAGAGTGGGAGGGAAGCCATTTATGTGGGAGGATGATGTTGGCTGACGTTGTTTGTTGACATGAATCAGCTGATAATGACACACGACTTCCCACCTCCTCTCTCTCACCATCCTAACCTAACCCCCAGGTAGCGCTAGGTGAACTCAGGTGATCTCATTAAATATATTACCTGACCAGACGAAGCTGCCCACTTTTGGCTTCCTTAGCAACCATTACCTCAAGCTGCTCATTGGTCGCTGGCTGCTGAGGCCATTGTTCCGCCCCATTGGTCTATTTTGTCAGCCAGGTTAGGGTCAGGTCAGGTCGATTAGGCCAGTTAGAATTAGGTCAGTTGGGGGACAACTGGACGTAGGAAACTGAGAATTTATTTATACGGGGTCTAATAGAGAGAGAGAGAGGAGAGAGAGGAGAGGAGAGAGAGAGAGAGAGGAGGAGAGAGAGAGAGAGAGAGAGAGAGAGAGAGAGAGAGAGAGCGAGCGGTTTTATTTGAGCCAACGTTCACTTAGTCGCCACCATAAGAGTGAAGGTAAATAAACGCCTTGGGGAGGGGGGTGGAAGGGGGAGGGGCAGAGGGTGTTTGGGGGATGAGAAGACGCCACACCTACCACTCTCACCACCACCACTACCACACCCACCACCACCACCACTACCACACCCACCACCACCACCACCACCACACCCACCACCACCACTCACACCCACTGACTTTCACCACACCCAGCCTGTAGTAGAACTGGCACAAGGTGATAAGTTGTACTGACCTCTAAACTATCAGGCTCTCTCTCTCTCTCTCTCTCTCTCTCTCTCTCTCTCTCACTATCTATCTCTCTCTCTCTATTGCCACACGCTAGGGAGGAAAGGAAGAAGGAAGGGAGGAAGGAAGGGAGAGAGGAGAGAGGGAGGATAGTTCATCAAAGACCTCTCAGCTGTTCCTGAGGCATTGCTCTTTCCTTCCTTCTCCTTTCTCTTCTTTCCTAGAGAGAGAGAGAGAGAGAGAGAGAGAACAGAGAGAGAGAGAGAGATGAGAGAGAGAGAGAATAAACATATTTATATGTCACACTGCCCAGCCATGACCATCACAAGTACATAACCCGTCCCTCATGTACATATCTACCCCCATCCCCCTCCCCATCACTCCCCAAATAACATCCTCCCTACCCCTTCACACCCTCCACCCCACACACCCCCCCTCCCTACCCCAACATACCTATGGTAATAATAATAATAATAATAATAATAATTAACGGTTTATTGAAAGAGCTTACAGAAGAAGGCTGAAAATATACAGTTACATATTTGGGGAATGGGTTATGAATTACAATAATATACAAGGCAAATATAAGTGACAAATAAGACATATAATAACTAGATGGGAATCAGCCAAACTACAGTTCATTTCTAACATAGTGACAGTAAGGAGTAGTGTTTACTGGGAGTGAAATACACTGGTTTAATAAGTTACTGATAATTTTTACAATGGTTGACCTGGCTGTTCTACAGCGACTGTCTGTGCACGGCATGGGTTGATGCTGTTGCTAGGTGCCGAAATATGTAATGGTCAGCATGCTGCCTCAAAAATGAAAGTGACCTGTCTCAATCCCCAGGTAGGTGAAACAACAAAAAAAAAAAAAAAAAAAAAAAAACACCAACACAAACCACCCTCCTCCTCCTACTGTGTGTGCTCCTCCTCCTCCTGCAGCTCCTCCTCCTCCTTCGTGTGCTCCTCCTCCTTCCCCCGTGCTCCTCCTCTCCTCCTTCAGTGTGCTCCTCCTCCTCCTTCTTGTCCTCCTCCTCCTCGATTCTCTTCCCTCCTCCTCTTTGTTTCTCCTTCCTCCCTCCTCCTCCTCCTTCTTCTTCCTCCTCCTTCCTGTGTGTGTGTGTGTGTGTGTGTGTGTGTGTGTGTGTGTGTGTGGTCTTGTACTATCCTGTCAGACTCACTCACCAGCAGACGGAAAACTTGTCAGCTCAATGAATGTCAACAGCTGCTACTGGGGAGGCTATTGTACAAGAAGCTCAAGAATACTAACGAGATAAGACAACCCTCCCTGCCCTGCCCTCCTCCCCCTCCCCTGCCACGCCTCTCCCTCCCCTGCCACAGCCTCCTCCCCCTCCCTCCCCCTCCCCCCTGCCACGCTCCTCCCTCCCCACACGCCCTCCCTGCCACGCCTCCTCCCCCTGCCACGCCTTCCTCCCTCCCTGCCACGCCCTCTCCCTCCCCTCCCCTGCCACGCCTCCTCCCTCCCCACGCCTCCTCCCTCCCTGCCACGCCTCCTCCCCTCCCCTGCCACGCCTCTCCCTCCCCTGCCACGCCTTCCTCCTCCCCTGCCACGCCCTCTCCTCCCCTGCCACACCTCCTCCCCTCCCCTGCCACACGCCTCCCCCTCCCCTCCCTGCCACGCCTCCCTCCCTGCCACGCCTCCCTCCCTCCCTCCCTGCCACGCCTCCTCCCCTCCTCCCCTGCCACGCCTCCTCCCTCCCCTCCCTGCCACGCCTTCCTCCTCCCTGCCACGCCTCCCCTCCCCCTCCCCTGCCACGCCCTCCCCCCTCCCTCCCTGCCACGCCTCCTCCCCCTCCCCTGCCACGCCTCTCCTCCTTGCCACGCCTCCCTCCCTCCCCTGCCACTGCCTCCCTCCCCTCCCCTGCCACGCCTCCTCCCTCCCCTGCCACCTCCCTCCCCTCCCCTGCCACACCTTCCTCCCTCCCCTGCCACACGCCTCCCCTCCCTCCCCCCACACCTCCCTCCCCCTCCCCTGCCACGCCCTCCCTCCTCCCCCTCCCCTGCCACGCCCTCCCTCCCCCTCCCCCTGCCACGCCTCCCCTCCCTCCCCTCCCCTGCCACGCCTCCTCCCTCCCCTGCCACGCCTCCTCCCTCCCTGCCACGCTCCTCCTCCCTCCTGCCACGCCTTCCTCCCTCCTTGCCACGCCTCCCTCCCCCTCCCCTGCCACGCCTCCTCCCTCCCCTCCACACCCTCCCTCCCCTCCCACACGCCTCCTCCCTCCCTCCCCCTCCCTCCTGCCACACCTTCCTCCCTCCCTGCCACACCTCCCTCCCTCCCTGCCATGCCTTCCTCCTCCCCTGCCACACCTCCCTCCCCCTCCCCTGCCACACCTTCCTCCCCCCCTCCCACACCTTCCCTCCCTCCCTGCCACACCTTCCTCCCTCCCTGCCACACCTCCCCTCCCTCCCTGCCATGCCTTCCTCCCCTCCCCTGCCACACCCTCCCTCCCTCCTGCCATGCCTTCCTCCCTCCCCTGCCACACCTTCCTCCCCTCCCCTGCCACACCTCCTCCCCCTCCCCTCCACACCTTCCTCCCTCCCCTACACACCTTCCCTCCTCCCTGCCACACCTTCCTCCTCCCTGCCACACATTCCTCCCCTCTCCACATTCCTCCCCTCCCTCCACACCTCCCTCCTCCCTGCCACACCTTCCTCCTCCCCAGTTATGCCTTCCTCCCTTCCCTCCCTATATGACCTCAGAGGAAGACCTGACACCTGCCTACTGCACTGGCTAACACGCTCTGGGGGTAAAGACACCTGCCCATAGTGTCAACTGACTGGGATCGAACCCTGGACCACCATTTGCGAGGCGAGTATGCCGACCACTACACCACAGGTAGCCATATATAATATACATACATAAGATATACATACATACATTACATACATACACACATACATACATACAGTACAAGGTTTTATTAATCAGATCAATTAATCATATTACCGTGATGCCTTTGTGATGAAGAGAGGGAGAGAGAGAGGGGAGAGGAGGAGAGGGAGAGAGAGGGGAGAGGGAGGCGCTCGATCAATACAATGTAGGGAAATGTGTTCAGTAATTTACTCTCACTCACCTTAACCCCCTCTCATCCCTCTCATCTTATAATAATCATTCTCCATTTCCTCCCTCTCCCTCCTCTCTCTCTCTAATTAATAACAACAACCACCACCACCAACAACAACACTTTACAGGACAAGACAGGAACCACACACACACACACACACACACACACACACACACACACACACACACACACACACACACACACACACACACACACACACACACACCCTCTTCTAGGTGAAATATGACCGAGAACACTCCCCACCTACACCTGTTTCTACCCACGCTAGCAGGAGGGAAGGAGGTGAGAGAAGGAAAAAGGAGAGAAGGAGGGAAGGAGAGGGAAGAAGGAGGGAAGGAGGGAGAGGAGGAGAGAGGAGGAGGAGGGAGAGAGGGAGAGGAGGGAGGAGGGAAGGAGAGGAGGGAAGGAGAGGAGGAGGGAGGAGGGAGGGAGGGGGGAGGGAGAGGGAGGGAGGAGGGGAGGGAGGGAGGGAGGAGAGTCGTTAGGTCAGGTCATTGGCCACAACAGTATCGTTTAGTTGGCTAACAAACGTGGCCAATGTCCTGACTCAAGCAATTGACATGGTGATTACTGTACACGTGTCTCTTAATCACTCCCACACACCCTAAAACGGCTATTTAACCCAATACTGAACACTGTGTCTCATTCAATAGCTGTAACACTAATTTGACGGCTATTATTGTCAGCGGCCATGTTTGTTTATGTCTAATAGCTGGTGTTGTGACGCGGCCATCTTTGTTTATGTCTAATAGCTGGTGTTGTGAGCGGCCATCTTTATTTATGTCAATAGGTGGTGTTGTGAGCGGCCATCTTTGTTTATGTTGATCAGCTGGTGTTGTGAGCGGCCATCTTTGTTTATGTCTAATAGCTGGTGTTGTGAGCGGCCATCTTTGTTTATGTTGATCAGCTGGTGTTGTGGACGGCCATCTTTGTTTATGTTGATCAGCTGGTGTTGTGAGCGGCCATCTTTGTTTATGTTGATCAGCTGGTGTTGTGAGCGGCCATCTTGTTTATGTTGATCAGCTGGTGTTGTGAGCGGCCATCTTTGTTTATGTTGATCAGCTGGTGTTGTGAGCGGCCATCTTTGTTTATGTTGATCAGCTGGTGTTGTGAGCGGCCATCTTTGTTTACGTTGATCAGCTGGTGTTGCAGGCCATCTTTGTTAGAGAAGGGAGAGGAGGAGGAGGAAGGAGGAGAGGAAGGGGAGGAAGGGGGAAGAGGGAGAAGATGGGGAACAGAGTCTCACCCCCTCCTCTACCCCTCACCTCATCCCTTCCCCTCATCCTTCCTCCCTCCCTATCTTCCCACCCCCTCACCGTGAACAGGTAGGAGGAGGGGGGGCAACACATCCTCCAGCCACTTACCTGCAGCTTTCTTAACGAGGTGTGTTAGTGTGGGGGGCGACTCAGGTGTGCCCAGGTGAGTCTTTTTAACTACCTCCTTGTTCCCGTGTTGACGTTGGGGGGCGGGGGGATTGCTGCCTCTCTCTCTCTCTCTTCTTCTCTCTCTCTCTCTCTCTCTCTCTCTCTCTCTGAGGTTGGTACCAAAGCCACCCATAACTGGTAGAAGGAGGAGAAGAGGGAGGAGAGGCAACAGGTTGGACAAACATCTCAATCCTCCCCAGCTATAATCTCCCACTATCCTCCCCCTAGCTACTAATCTCCCCACTATCCTCCCCAACAGAGCGCCAACTATCAGGTATTATTGAACCTCGCTTATTAATTACACCTGTGGAAATTAACCTTAATGACACTTGTTAATGACTACATATGGACGCTATATGGTGGTTCAGTATACATACATACATACATACATACATACATACATACATACATGGACATACACATACATACATACATGGACATACATTAAGATACTCCCATTCCTCCCTCCTCCTTCTCTCCTCCCTCCCTCCAAGACGATAGTTAACCCTCTCCCCATGTGCTTGTGGGGTCAAAGGAAGGAGGGAGGGAGAGGGAAGAGGGGAGGGGAGGGAGGAGGGGAGGGAGTGAAGGGAGGAGAGAGGGAGGAGGGAGGAGGGAGGGAGTGAGCCATCATTATAGGTCAGTAGCCACGGGGAGTCCTCCAGGGTAGTGTTCCGGGGCCACTTACTGACCCCAGGGGGCCACCAGGCAACTTATGGCCACCCAGGGAGAGCCACTATGGTCTGTGTGTGTGTGTGTGTGTGTGTGTGTGTGTGTGTGTGTGTGTGCTTTGCCAGTAATCTATCAATCTATCTACACAGACAGACAGACAGACAGACAGACCAAGAGACAGATAGACAGACACACACACATACATACAAACATTTAGACAGACAGACAGACAGAAAGAAACAACATAAACAAACAAACAAGGTGTCAGTACTGTCAACACCAAATCCAATATGGTGCTTCAGGGGGAGGGGGGAGGGGAGAGGGGAGAGGGGAGGGGGCGACTCAGCGTGTGGTAAATGGTTGTGTGGAGGGGTGGGAGAGGGTGAGAGGGGGTGGGGTGAGCTGTGAAAAGAGGGAAGAAGAGGAGAGGGAATGTGAAGGAGAGAAAGGGGGAGGTGGGGGGGGGGTAGTGAGAGGTGAGGGGGGAGGAGAGAAGGAGAGGGAAGGAGAGGGAATTATTGTTATTATCTCCGTTTCTTCCTCTCACTTTTCTGTCCCTCCTCTCTTTTCTCTCCTCCCTCCTCCCTCCCTCTCTCCCTACATTACCAGGCGCGTGAGTTACATCCCAACACACACACACACACACACACACACACACACACACACACACACACACACACACACACACACACACACACACTTTGGTTACATTCATTTTAATTCTTGTCCTATTTGAGAGAGAGAGAGAGAGAGAGAGAGAGAGAGAGAGAGAGAGAGAGAGAGAGAGAGAGAGAGAGGGTCGTTACGTCACAACCAACAGGGCGTCGTACAACATAAACGACCGATTACACAAACCATCTCCACCTGTGTCCTGTAATATTCTCTCCCCACCCCACTCTATCCTCCTCCTCTCACCCCTCCCTCACCTCCTCTCCCCACTCTATCCTCCTCCACCCTCTCACCCCACTCCTCACCCCCCTCCATGCACTTTTCTACTCCCCCAAATAACCTCCCCACTCCCCCAAAACCCCTCCCCACCCCTGTTCTGTGTGTGTGTGTGTGTGTGTGTGTGTGTGTGTGTTGTATGTGTGTGTGTGTGTGTGTGTGTGTGTGTGTGGACGTTAAATGGCCGGTCATGGTCCTCAGTCAAGGGTGGGGGAGGAGGAAAGGGAGGGGGAGGGAGGAAAGGGAGGGGGAAGAAAAGGAGGGGAAGGGAGGAAAGGGAGGAGAAGGGAGAAAGGGACTTGTGGCTGATTCATGTATGGATTTGGTCTGTCTTGTCTATAAACACACACACACACACACACACACACACACACACACACACACACACACACACGTAAACACCCCAGAAAAGTGCAAAAGAGGGCATGCAAGATTATTCTCTCCCCTTCCTACCCACATATCAAGAAGCGCTCAACACACTGGTCTTCGACTCTCACTGACCATCACCACGACCTCATCTGCAAATTTGGTAAGAAGCTTCACACCATCCCCGACACCGGCTCCTACTACCACCTGAGATCCCTAGCCCGAGAATTGCTGTTCGACACCACAACCGCATCCAGCCCATACGTGCACGAACTGATCGCTATAAGAACAGCCCAGTCCAACCATTTAAAAATTGTCAATAACTTGTAATAAATCAGTGTATTCACTCCCAGTAAAACACTGCTCCTACACTGTCACTATGTTGAAATGAACTGTAGTTTGAGCTTTTCCCCATCTAGTTAATATCTTATTTGTGTCACTTATGTTACTTGTATATTATTTGTAATTCGTACCCATTCCAAATATGTAAATGTATATTTTCAGCCTTCTGGATGCCAAGTTCTTTTAATAAACCGTTAATTACATATTACTTACATATTACACACACACACACCCCCATCCTCTCACTTTTCATCTCCCACCAACCACACCCATCTTCCCCACACCCCCACCTCCTCACCCATCTCTCATCCTCCTCCCCCACCCCCCATCACCCCCCCAGGTGCCGACAGGGAGACTTTAGTATTCATAGTTGTAAATCGTCTAAGTCAAGGCTCCTGTGCAACAAGGTCTTATAGGAAGGCATTTCTACCTTGAGAGTTTTATTTATTCTTCCACTGGCGGTGTAGAGGAGGAGGAGGAGGAGGAGGAGGGAGGAGGAGGAGAGAAGAGGGGAGGAGGAGGAAGAGAAGAGGAGGAAGGAAGAGGAGGAGGAGGAGGAGGAGAGGAAGGAGAGGAGGAGGAGGAGGAGGAGGAGGAGGAGAAGAGGAGGAGGAGGAGGAGGAGGAGGAGGAGGGAGGAGAAGAGGAGGAGGAGGAAGAGAAGAGGAGGAAGGAAGAGGAGGAGGAGGAGGAGGAGAGGAAGGAGAGGAGGGGAGGAGGAGGGAGGAGGAGGAGGAGAAGAGGAGGAGGGAGGAGGAGGAGGAGGAGGAGGAGGAGGGAGGGAGGAGGGAGGGAGAAGAGGAGGAGGAGGAAGAGAAGAGAGGAAGGAAGAGGGAGGAGGGAGAGGAGGGAGGAGGGAGAGAAGGGAGAGGAGGAGGAGGAGGAGAGGGGAGGGGAGGAGGAGAAGAGGGAGGGGAGGAGGAGGAGGAGGGAGGGAGGAGGGAGGAGGGAGGGAGGAGGAGGAGGAGGAGGAGGAGGGAGGAGGAGGAGGAGGGAGAAGAGGAGGAGAAGGAGAGGAGGAGGAGGAGGGGAGAAGGAGGAGGAGGAGGAAGGGAAGGAAGAAGAGGAGGGGAGGAGGGAGGAGGAGGAGAAGAGGAGGGAGGAGGAGGAAGGAAGGAAGAGGAGGGAGGAGGAGGAGGAGGAGGAGAGGAGGAGGAGGGAGGAGGAGGAGGAGGAGGAGGAGGAGGAGGAGAGGGGAGGAGGAGGAGGGGAGAAGAGGAGGAGAAGAGGGAGGAGAAGGAGAGGAGGAGGAGAGGAGAAGGAGGAGGAGGAGGAAGGGAAGGAAGAGAGGAGGAGGAGGAGGAGGAGGAGGAGGAGGAGGAGGAGGAGGGAGGAGGGAGGAGGAGGAGGAGAAGAGGAAGGAGAAGGGAGAGGAGGAGGGAGAGGAAGGAGAGGAGGAGGACGAGGAAGGATAGAGAGACTAGGATGAGGGTAGGGACACGTGGGTAGGGATACGTGGGTAGGGACATGGGTAGGATACGTGGGTAGGATACTGTGGGTAGGACACGTGGGTAGGATATGTGGGTAGGACACGGGGTAGGACACGTGGGTAGGATACGTGGGTAGGACACGGGTAGACACGTGGGTAGGGACACGTAGGACACGGGTAGGATACGGGTAGACACGGGGTAGGACACGTGGGTAGATACGTGGGTAGGACACGTGGGTAGGATATGGGTAGGATACGTGTAGGATACTGCTAAGATGTAGGAGCCTTAGGAAATTAATACAATAAGTTAGGTAAGAGGGAACCTACATCCTGTGTGTGTGTGTGTGTGTGTGTGTGTGTGTGTGTGTGTGTGTGTGTGTGTGTGTGTGTGTGTGTGTGTGTGTGTGTGTGTGTGTGTGTGTGTGTGTGTGTGTGTGTGTGTGTGTGTGTGTGTGTGTGTGTGTGTGTGTGTGTGTGTGTGTGTGTGTGTGTGTGTGTGTGTGTGTGTGTGTGTGTGTGTGTGTGTGTGTGTGTGTGTGTGTGTGTGTGTGTGTGTGTGTGTGTGTGTGTGTGTGTGTGTGTCTTTTGTCCTTGGCCATATATAACCCTTTGGCTGTGATTAAATGCAAGAGGTGACATGGCCAAGATGACATATTAAGTAGTCACATGGCCAAGTGATGACATGGCCAAGTAGTCACATGGCCGGGTGGTAGACGAGGGCCACTGACTCAACCACTATGTAAATTTGGCCGCAGTAAACACCTGCTTTATGGCCTCAAACAATACATATAGGCCTATGCATACATCACCTATAGGCCTATACTCACAACTATTGGGATCTATGCACACACTTATAGGCCTATGTATACACTACCTATAGGCCTACACACTCACGGTGCAACTACACCCTCAACACCTTCCAAAGAGCATAGGCCTATAAATACACTCTCCTACACACACACCGACATAGGCCTGCACACCTCCCTATCACCCGGAAAAAAAACATGATTCAAAATAACAGGATAGCCTTATATCTTCAAATACCATAGGCCTACCAAAAAACACTCCCCATCATCCCACACTCACCAGCATAGGCCTATAACTTTACACCCCGTATATAGAACACATACGGTAAATATTCAGGAACCTATAACCACAATATTTAAATACCAAAGGCCTATGAAATATACTCCCCCATCACCCCTATAGGCCTATAACCCCACACCTCGTATACATAACACATAGCCTCACCTCACATCAGGTAGATACTATAGGCCTATAACTCTATGGAGAAAATTGTCCATATTTGACTAAGTGAAAAATACTTAGAAATGACATTAATGGTACAGGTATATTGTAAAGGTTGGACAAAACCCTACTTTGGACAAAATTACTAAAACATTGGACAAACTACTAAAGCATTGGACAAAATTAATAAAACATTGGACAAAACCCTAAAACATTGGACAAAACACCATAGCAGTCAGTGAGAATGGCATAAAGGTCAGGAAATGTTGGTGAGCAAACGAGCTAGACAGGTGGTGCTGATAGGTCGCCTTAACACACACACACACACACACACACACACACACACACACACACACACACACACACACACACACACACACACACACACACACACACACACACACACACACACACACCCAAAACACATTATTAGCAACATCAACCCAGCCTAAGCTAACCACAACCCTCCCACCTCAACCCTCCCAGCCCACGACAACCCCTCCCCAGCCCACCACAACCCCTCCCAACCCAACCCTCAACCCAATCCTCAGCCCAACTTCTATAGCGATCAGCCCAGAGCCAATTTGAGACGAGGTGAAACTAATCTAAGCTTGTTCTCTCTCTCTCTCTCTTCTCTCTCCTTCACCCCCAGGCCATTAACTCATCAACTATATACTTAACGAGGGAAAACATTGACTTTCTCCCTCATCCACTTAATATACGAGAGGAGGGAGGGGTCAGGAGAAAGGGAGGGGGAAGGGAGAGGAGGGGGGGAATGAGGGAGAGAAGGAGGAGAGAGAAAGGAGTTAGGAGAAAGTGATAGAGAGAGAGAAAGTGAGTTAGAGAGAAAGTGAGATAGGAGAGAGAAAGTGGAGGAGGAGAGAAAGTGAGATAGGAGAAAGTGAGATAGGAGAGAGAGAAAGTAAGATAGGAGAGAGAGAGAAAGTGAGAGTAGAGAGAGAAAGTGAGATAAGAGACAGAGAAAGTGAGATAGGAAGGACACACAACCCTACTTCCACACAATACAAAAATGATTTAGTTACTCCCTCCATCACCCCAATAAACCCGTTTTCACAACAAGGCAAACCTATGTATTTATTATTATGTCCAACTGCTCTACTGGGGTGGGGCTGGTGGGAAGGTGGGGGTTGGGTGGGCTAGTAGGGTGGGGCCAAGAATAGGCTGGGTTGGGCTAGGGGTTAGGTAGGGTGTGCGGTCAATCTCACCTCAATTCCTTCCTTTGCAGCACCTCCCTCCTCCCTCACCTCTTGCAACACCTCCCCACCCCCCCCTCCAGACCAGCAGTGAGGTGTCTTATGTGAAGCAATTTGTTGTATAAACAGAGTTTGTTTGTTTTATTAACTGGGGAGAGGAAATGGGAGGGAGGGGGAGAGGAAGGAGGGGTTAAGGGAGGGGTGGAAGGAGAGGGAGGGAGGAGAGGAGGAGGGAGAGGGAGGGTGTTAAAACATTAATCTCCCCAGAATTAAGATTGAGGTCTGTTGACATGACTCCTTGTTCTGCCTGGATGAGAGAGAGAGAGAGAGAGAGAGAGAGAGAGAGAGAGAGAGAGGAGAGAGAGAGAGAGAGAGAGAGAGAGAGAGAGAGAGATTCTTGATTTAATTCACCAACCAGTAAGTGATGTTTTGACAACCCTTCGTCCCCTCCTTCCCCCTCCTCCCTCCTTCCCTCTCTCCCCCTCCTTCCCTCTCTCCCCTCCCCCTTCCTCACTCCATCTTCTTCTTCTTTCTTCTCTCTCACCAGTCTTAAGCATTACACTAGAGTCAACTTTAATTAACTCGGTATACCTAGAGAGAGAGAGAGAGAGAGAGAGAGAGAGAGAGAGAGAGAGAGTCCAATGGATAGCTGCTCATAACAATGTACACACACACACTCCCCCACACACACACCCCCCACCCCCCACACACACCACCCCCACACACACACACCACCCCCACACACACACACCCCCCCCACACACACTCCCCCACACACACACCTCCTCCCCACACACACACACCCCCCACACACACCCCCCCCACACACACCCCCCACACACACCCCACACACACACCACCCCCACACACCCACCCCACACACACACTCCCCCCCCCCACACACACACCACCCCCACACACACACACACCCCCACACACACACACCCCCCCACACACACCCCCACACACACACCACACCCCACACACACCCCCCACACACACCCTCCCCCCCCCCCACACACACCCCACACACACACACCACCCCCCACACACACCTCCCCCCCACACACACTACCCCCACACACACACCCCCACACACACCACCCCACACACACACACCCCACACACACACACACTACCCCACACACACTCCCCACACACACACCACTACCCCCACACACACCCCACACACACCACCCCACACACACACTCTCAATCCTACACTATATAAACACAGTAAACATTCTCACAGCCAAGTTTATAGGCCATTTTTAGATGGGGGGGCTGACGTCACGGCCCTTAGACCATTATGTTAATTAAAGTAAAAAATATATACAAATTATGAAGGAATATTTAAGAGTTAGGAGGAGGGGAAGGAGGGAGGGGGGAGGAGGAAGGAGGAGGGTAACAAAAAGATCCAATCCCGTATTTACAAATCCCTTCCTTAAAATACAGGATAGAAACACGATCCGTACAGGTATAAAACATTTGATATTTATAACGTGTGGGAGGGTGAGGGGTGAGGGTAGGGAGGGGGTGAGGGGAGGAGGAGGGGTGAGGGGGGTAGAGTTATGATGCTTCAGATTTGTCTTCATGTATACGTCCTGTTGTTTATATTCATACATACATACATACATACATACATACATAAACGTTCATCTCAAACACTCATATATCAAAAATTCTTACACACACACGCCCATTTCCACCTACACCCACCCACGCCCTCACATGTACACCTACCCACTCACGCCCACACAGATTGTTGTGAGGTGGGCGTTTGAAGCACCGCCCACTCAGGTAGCCAGAGTCGACAGGTCGATACCGTTGGGAATAATTATTAAGGAACGAGATGGGTGGGGAATGGGGAGTGGGGAGGGTGGGGTGGGGGAGGTGGGGTGGGGGGTGATGGGGGGATGGAAACTAACACACACATACACAAACACCCCCACACACACAGTAGCCAGAACAATAACATCTACAATCACAATCACAACCACCACCACTACCACCACCACCACCGCCACCACCACAACAGGTGATCAGTGACAGTGTTTACCAAAAGCCAGATATGGCCTCTATGCTCATCTGTCTGTCTGTCTTAAGTGTTACCATAATTCATCTCTCTCTCTCTCTCTATCTCTTTATCTCTCTCTCTCTCTTGGAAGGACTCATTATGGGCGTTTCACTTTTAGAGAGAGAGGAGAGAGAGAGAGAGAGAGAGGCCCCCCCTCTTCATCAAACACAATTGATTTATTTATGAATAACAAGATCATAAAACCACCTACTAAGAGGAGGGGTGGGGAGGTGGGGAGGGAGTGTGTGGAGAGTGGAGTGGGTGGGGAGGGGTGGGTGGAGGTGGGGAGGGATGGGAGGGAACCAGCCATCCTCTCACTTGAGGCAATTGGAGCAACTAATTGGCCTCTCTGGACCACATTACCGTTCAAGGGGTCAAAAAGGGCAAGGAAGGGGGTGTGGAAGGGGGGAAGGGGAAGAGTGTGGAATGGGGAAGGGGGGAAGATGGAAGGAGGGGGGTGAGGTAATATACACTCACCCCTCCCTCAGCCCCTTCACTACCCCTCTCCCCAGGACGCTGAAGAGCTTTCATCCATTACCAGGAAGGAGAGAGAGATACAAAACAGAACCACAAGCATTCACACATACATACATACATACATACATACATACATACATACATATACACCTCACAACACTTCACCACAGAAAACGTAATAATCAAGAGGTAGTGGAGGGACACTATCATATTTTGACACCTTCCCTTGACACAGTACCCCCTCCCACACTACACCCCCACCCCTCCCTACCCCCACCTCCCTACCCCCACCACACTACACTACAGTAAATGTTTTTCCCCGTGTTTCAGCCACTGTAGGTTATTGTAGTGTAACCAATAGTCTGTACAGTGCTAAAGTGGCTTCTGGGATGGGTAGGTAGGTTTAGATTGGGTTGGGTTAGGTGGGTTAGTTTACGTTCGGTGACACTGGATTAGGTCAGGGTTGGCTTGGGTTGGCTTGGGGTTGGCTTGGGTTGGCTTGGGTTAGGTTGGGGTTAGGTTGGGTTAGCTTGGGTTGGCTTGGGTTAGGTTGGGTTGGCTTGGGTTGGATTAGGAGTGAAACTTTATATAAATCGAACCTAATTGAAGGTAATTTAGTCTAGTCTAGTCTACCCTACCCTCCTCCCTCCCTTCCCTATCCTCCCTACCCTACACCTCTCCCTACCCTACCCTACCCTACCCCTACCCTACTCTACCCTCCCTCCTTTAACCTCCCCCTTTGTGATATACCAATTAACCTAACGTGTGATACTACCAAATAATGACCCAAGATGTATATCTATATGTAACAATATACTCTCTGTCTTCCTTATGATATATCAGGGTTATATATGTGTGAGTATATTCCTCTATGATATATTAATAATGGGTGAAAAATTATATAACTTAAGCCCCCTACCCCTAACCCTGCCCTACCCTACCTGCCCCTACCCCTGCCCTACCCTGTTATATGTCAATACTAGCTAGGGTGAGGTTACTGACACACACACACACATATACACACACACACACACACACACACACACACACACACACATACATAGTTTTATATATAGCAAATGTCGTATACAGGGTGTGTGTGTGTGTGTGTGTGGTGTGTGTGTGTGTGTGTGTGTGTGTGTAGGTGCCACCGCTCCTACCTGAGAGTTACTGATATGAGGTGTGAGAACGCCCTCACCTGTCTTATTGATTGTGTGTGTGTGTGTGTGTGTGTGTGTGTGTGTGTGTGTGTGTGTGTGATATATAGATAGATAGATAAATTAGATTAAGAGAGAGAGAGAGAGAGAGAGAGAGAGAGATACAGCGTGTTCTTTCACGTTTAAGAACAGAGTGAAGGTTATAACAGGTACAGTACGTGAACAACAACAACAACAACAACAATAATAATAATAATAACAAAAACAACAACTAAATCATCATCAATATCATCATCATCATCATCATCATCATCATCATCATCATCGTCATCATCATCGTCATCACACTGAAGATATTTCCAGTAATAATAAATGAATCATAATAACAGTAAATGGAAAATAAAATGAATTAATAAAAAACTCAAGGAAAATTTATCGAGCCGGTATGCATTTTATTATCCGGAGGGGGGTGGTGAGGGAGGGGGTGAGGGAGGGGGTGAGGGGAGGGTGGTGAGGAGGGAAGGTGTTGACGTAACTCCTTTAGCCAGTTGGGAGTTGTGTGGTGGTGGTGTGGTAGTATTGTGGTCAGGTAGCATGTACAGGTGTGTTTAAGGTGACAAACCACACATATAGTAGTCATCATTGAGAGTAGCCTTACCCCACCACCCTACCATGGCTGTGCATCAAGTAGTAGTAGTGGTAGTAGTAGTGTCATAGTTGTGGTAGAGGGCAGTAGTAGTAGCAATAGTAAGGTATTGTGAGGGTACGCATACACACACACACACACAGTATCATGTCAGGGTGCAGTTAAGGGCCAACATGAATTCACATAGTAGCCGGACTCCCGCTAATCAAGTGGGCGGTGGGATTCGTGAAATTTCTGTTGATATAAAGTTGTTTTATGACATTTTTCTATTAAACTACCACCCGGGGGAGCAGTTTCCACCCTTACGCTACGGGGAGATTAGGCCATGTGTCCCCCTCCCCAACGTGTGGTGTCTTGTCCGAGTGATTCATTGATTGGTTGTAAAGTGAGTCCCGGAGTGAGTATTTTACCCTCGTATATTATGACGATTGGTAATATAATTCAATTATTGCCGGCCGGAGGGGAGCTGGACACGCGAGGTGGCGGTATTGTGGTGTTGCTAGATGGACGAGGGACATACCCAGAGCCACAAGGACATGGGTGGTGTGTGTGTGTGTGTCCTCTTGAGAGTTAAGGGGGAGGTGGTGGATCAAGGAAGGAATGGGAAGTATGTGTGGGGGGTGACATGGGAGACATACCTATATCACAAGGACATGGGTGCTGTGTGTGTGTGTGTGTGTGTGTGTCCTTGAGAGTTAAAGGGAAGAGGAGAGTGAGGGGATCAAGGTGAGGGAAAGGGTGAGGAGTGTTGTCAAGGATGGATGACAAAGGGAGAGGTGTTGTCAGTGGTGTTGTCAGTGGTGTTGTCAAGGATCACAGGGTATAAGGGCACCATCAATGCCCCCTGGTGTCACTGAAGCTCTGAGTGTTGTCAAGGGTAGAGCAGTGTTATAAATGAGTGTTGTCAAGAATGATGGAGGTGTTGTCAACTTGTTACTTACACTCTTGACAACAATTAAGGATAACGAGGTGTTGATAATGGCTACTGTTGATGGTGTTAACGACTGCGGGTGTTGTCAATGACTCTTGTGGGTGTTGTCACCTCTTGTGGGTGTTCAGGGACGTTGGAATACACACACAAAAATAATGCTTACAAGGGAGAGTGTGACTGGTGGCAATGTTTTAGTGTTGACAAGCACGTCACACACACACACACACACACACACAACACACACACTCTCTCTCTCTCCACCGTCTCAGATTTTTACACATCAATCACCCTGGAACAGTTAGAGGTGGTGTGGGGTAGTTGGGGAGAGGGAAGAGGGGGAGAGAGGAGGTGAAAGGAGGGAGGGTGGTGAAAAGGTGGTGCTGTATGTATGCGTGTGTGTGGGTGGTGGCGGTGAGGGGTGGGTGGGTGGGTGGGTGGGTGGGTGGTGTATCATGTTACAAGGGCGGCAGCTGGGTGACAGGTGGGGAGGTGATAATGACAAGCCCAGGTATACCCTGCCCACACACACACACACACACACACACACACACACACACACACACACACACACACACACACACACACACACACACACACACACACACACACACACACACACACACCTGCCACTCGCTTCCCTTCCCTCACCCGTTCCTACCTGTGTCCCTCCCCCTCCCTCTCCCTCTCTCCCTCCTTCCCTCTCCTCCCTCTCCACGGTTTGTTCGTTAAAGGGGTAGAGGGAAAGGAGAGAGAGAGAGAGAGAGAGAGAGAGAGAGTTATAACAGACAGGTATGATCGCTATAATAGTAATAATAACAACAGGTGTCTGGGGAATAATAAGCCTCTACTGGGATTAATTTATTCAACGCTCTCCTTTGAAGTTGTCTGTCTGTCTGTCTGTCTACTCTGAGTGTACCTGTCTGTTCGTGTGTCTGTCTGGCTGTGAGATGGGACATAATTTCTCTCTCTCTCTTCTCTCTCTCTCTCTCTCATGTGAAAAGGTGTAAGACGTTATTTTTTGAGAGAGAGAGAGAGAGAGATCGTTATTCCGCCGCTGTGACAATGTACAATATACACAGTGTTGTTGTCTTGTGATGGATGGTGGATGACACTGGCAGCTGGAGGGGGTGAGGAGGTAGGGGGGAGGAGGAGGTGGGGAGGGGGTGGGGGAGGGGAGGAAAGGGAGAGGCGTAGAGAGGAATGAAAAATGTGCACAAAAAAAAAAATTTCACGTCTCCCAAACTCTTTCTCCTTCTCCCCAACCCTCCCCTACTCATCCTCCCACTCCCCAACCCTTCAACACCCCATCTTAGCACCCCACCCCACCCTCCTCCCCACCCACTCCACTTTTTCTTCCCTCCCCACCCCTTCTTCTCCCTCCCCACCCTTCTTCTCCCTCCCCACCCCTTTCTCCTCCCCTCCCTCCCTTCTCCTCCCCTCCCCACCTCCCTTCTCTCCCTCACCCCCTCTCCCTCCTCCTCACCCCTTCTTCTCCCCCTCCCCACCCCTCTTCTCCCCTCCCACCCCTTCTTCTCCCTTCCCACCCCTTCTCCCCCTCCCCACCCCTTCTTCTCCCCTCCCACCCCTTCTTCTCCCCTCCCCACCCTTCTCCTCCCCTCCCCCAACCTTCTTCTCCCCTCCCCACCCCTTCTTCTCCCCACCCCACGTGTGTCGCCCAGGCCAAGGAAGTGACAGTACCATAAGGCGACAGTGTGGGCCCTTAATGTTTCCTGTCTCCAAGTAAACACAACTGCTTTGTTCTGTTTTATGTCTGTCTCTGTCTGTCTGTCTGTCTGTCTTTTCTGTCTGTCTGTCTGTGTTTCTGTCTGTCTGTCTGTCTTCTTTCTCTGTCTATCTGTCTGTCTGTCTGTCTGTCTCTCTGTCTGTCTGTCTGTCTGTCTGTCTGTCTGTTTCTCTGTCTGTCTGTCTGTTTCTGTCTGTCTGTCTGTCGCCCCTGGTCATGGTGAAAAAGGCACCACAAGGGGAGTATTCTGGGACCCGAAGTGTTTACCGTCAAAAAAACCATCACACACACACGAGAGAGAGAGAGAGAGAGAGAGAGAGAGAGAGAGAGAGAGAGAGAGAGAGAGAGAAAGAGAAGAGACACATGTGTATTCAGTAGACCGAGTAAGGGCTGTGGAGTCCTGCCAGCCTCTTCCACTAAGACGACGAGGAGAAGAGGAGGAGGAGGAAGAAGAAGAGAGGAGGAGGAGAGGAGGAGGAGGAGGAGGAGGAGGAGGAAACCCTCTCACTACACCCAAATCACACACCTCCTTCTCACTCCCTCTCCTCTCACCACACCCAAGCACCACACACCTCCCTCCCTCTCACCCTCTCTCTCCTCCTCACTACACCCAAGCCACACACCTCCTCCCTCTCACCCCCCTCTCTCTCTCTCTCCCTCCCACCACACCCAAAGCACACACCCTCCTCTCACCCCTCTCCTCCCTATCACCACACCCAAAGCACACACCTCCCTCCTCACCCCTCTCTCCTCCTCTCCACACCCAGCACACACCTCCCTCCCTCTCACCCCCTCTCTCCCTCCACTACACCTAAAGACACACCTCCCTCCCTCCCCCCCCCTCTCTCTCTCTCTCTCACTACACCCAAAACACACCTCCTTTCTCCTCTCTCCTCTCTCTCCTCCTCACCACACCCAGCACACACCTCCCTCCTCTCTCACCCTCTCTCTCTCCCACTACACCTAAAGCACACATCCTCCCTCACCTCTCCCTCTTCTCTCCCTCTCACTACACCTAAAAGCACACACCCTCCCCCTCACCCCTCTCTCCTCTCTCTCTCTCACCACACCTAAAGCACACACCTCCCTTCTCACTCTCTCCCTCTCTCTCTCTCTCCTCTCACCACACCAGCACACCTCCTCCCTCCCCACCCCTCTCTCTCTCTCTCTCTCTCTCTCTCCCTCTCACTACACCCAGCACACACCTCCTCCCCTCACCCCTCTCTCTCTCTCACTACACCCAGCACACACCTCCCTCTCTCCTCCCTCCCCACTACACACACACCTCCCTCTTCACCCCTCTTCTTCTCTCCTCTCACTATACTCCAAAGCACACCTCCTCTCTCACACCCCTCTCCCCCCTCTCACCCCTATCATCAACTGGACGACAAAGGAACAATTCAACTGTGTATTAATGTTTATCGTCCCAGATTTGACCACTCAAGTCCCTCTGAGGTGACTGGACAAAACTATTGGACGAAACCCACTGGACAAAATCTTCTAGAAAAAAATTAATTGAACTAAATCCACTGGACAAAAAACCCACTGTATAAATCCACTGGACTGAACCTATGAGACAAAAACCCAGTGAACTAACCCCATTGGACAAAACGCATTGGACAAACCTATTGGACAAAACTTACTAGAAAAGCCCACTGACGACCCCCCTCTCCCTGACATGACCACAATGACCACTCACAATATTGTCCTTAACCATGACAGTACCCAGCAGAGGTGACAGGTGACAGTACCCAGCAGAGGTGACAGGTGACAGTACCCAGCAGAGGACAGTACCTGAAGACATTATTCAACTACTGAATCACCACCACTATACCACTATACTACCACACCACTACCACACCCCTACCACACCCCACCACATCCCTAACCACACCCCTACCAGATCATCTTCAGTCCAACACACACACACACACACACACACACACACACACACACACACACACACACACACACACACACACACACACACACACTCACACCCTCAAGGACGGACACAAGGGAGGAGGAGGGGGGGTTAAGGTCTCTCAGGAGTACAAAGGGTGATTCTACCTCCCTTAAGGGGATTACAGGGTGCTGGCGTGGAGTAAGGGATCAAAGCCTTATCCCTGACCGGCGCTTTGGTAAAATCCACGCGTTTGAGGGTTCATGTGTGCTGAGTGGGGTCCCTGTGTAGTGCGAGTGTATTGGCGTCTCCTGATTGGTCCTGTGGTCGATGATCCCCCTCCCCCTGATTGGTCATTGCAGTCATGATGTGTTCTGATTGGTTATGGACCACCGTGACGTTTCTTGTGATTGGTTACTGGTGTTTATGGCGTCTCCTGATTGGTTCGTGGCTATCGTGGCGTCGAGAGAGAGAGAGAGAGAGAGAGGAGAGAGAGAGAGAGAGAGAGAGAGAGAGAGAGAGAGAGAGAGACTAGATAAGCAGAGATAAAATAGAAAGAAATATAGAGAAATTAAAGAAAAAGAGAGAGAGAGAGAGAGAGAGAGAGAGAGAGAGAGAGAGAAAAAAAAAAAAAAACAGATAAGGTAGAGATAAAATAAAAGAAATATAGAGAAATTAAAAAAAGAAGAGAGAGAGAGAGAGAGAGAGAGAGAGAGAGAGAGAGAGAGAGAGAGAGAGAGAGAGAGAGCGCCACACCTGCAGAATGTTTGATCAATCAGCAGGTATTGACTCAGGGGACACAGTATACTCACCACACTTTGATCTGAGACTACTGGACTGAACCTGTCATTAGCGTAACAGGCTCATCTGTACCGCTGTGAGAGGTACTGTACTTACAGGAGAGGTACTGTACCGCTGTGAGAGGTACTGTATTGCTGGTGAGAGGTACTCGTAACTGCTGTGAGAGGCATTGTACCGCTGTGAGAGGTACTGAACCGCTGTGAGAGGTACTTGTACTGTTGTGAGAGGTACTGTACCGCTGTGAGAGGTACTGTACCAAGGTGAGAGGTACTGTACTGCTGTGAGTACTGTACTGCTGTGAGAGGTACTGTACCGCTGTGAGTACTGTACTGCTGTGAGAGGTACTGTACCGCTGTGAGAGGTACTGTAACCGCTGTGAGAGGTACTGTACTGCTGTGAGAGGTACTGTACCGCTGTGAGAGGTACTGTACCTCGTAGAGGTACTGTACTGCTGTGAGAGAATGCTGTACCGCTGTGAGAGAGGTACCACTGTTGTGGAGGTACTGTACCGCTGTGAGAGGTACTGTACTGCTGTGAGAGGTACTGCATTGGCTGTGAGAGGTAATTGCACGCTGTGAGAGGTACTGTACCGCTGTGAGTGCATTGTACGGTGAGAGGTACTGTACCGCTGTGAGAGGATTGCATTGTTGTGAGAGGTACTGTACTGCTGTGAGAGGTACTGTAACATGTGGAGAGGTACTGTACTGGTTGTGAGAGAGGTACTGCACTGCTGTGAGAGGTACGTACTGCTGTGAGAGGTACTGTACTGCTGTGAGAGGTACTGTACTGCTGTAGGAGGTACTGTACTGCTGTGAGAGGTACTGTACCAGGAGAGGTACTGTACCGCTGTGAGAGGTACTGTACTGCTGTGAGAGGTACTGTATCAATGTGAGAGGTACTGTACTGCTGTGAGAGGTACCTTCGTAACTGCTGTGAGAGGTACCGTAGTAGTGGTGAGATACTGGTAGTCAGGTTGATGGAGGTATTGTATTGATGGTGGTAGTTGCATGATGGTGCGGTAGCTGTGGTTAATGGTGAAGTGCATGGTAGAACAGGTTGAAGGTAGTTGTGGCTGATGGTAGTAGCTGGTTGATGGAAGGTTGTGCTGATGGTGGTAGTTGTGGCTGATGATGGTAGTTGTGGTTGATGCAGGTAGTTGTGGTTGATGGTGGTAGGTGGTTGATGGTGGTAGTTGTGGTTGATGGTGTGGTTGATGGTGGTAGTTGTGGTTGATGGTGGTAGTTGACAGGTAGTTATGGTTGATGGTAGTAGTTGTGGTTGATGCAGTAGTTGTAGCCATGGCTGATGGTGGTAGTTGTGGTTGATGGTGGTAGTTATGGGCATGGTTCCTATCAAGGTATGTTGTGGACCTCCTCCTCGATTGCACAAGAGAGAGAGAGAGAGAGAGAGAATAATGACGAGGGAATACAAAGGTGGGGAGGTAGGGGTGGGGGGTAAGGGAGGGTAGGGGGAAGGGAGGGGGAGGGAGGGGGATGTAGGGGGAAGGGTGGGGAGGAGGGGGATGTAGGGGGAAGGTGGGGAGGGAAAGAAGGGTGGGGAAGGAGGGGGGAGGGAGGGGGGAAGGGTGGGGGAGGGAGGGGATGTAGGGGAGAAGGAATGTGTCTCACCAAGAATCATCTCCCAGCATAATATAACACACATTATCTCATTAACTCACCCCTATGAATAATAAATATATAAACCACGATAACCAACTAGAATGGGTCAGTAATCATACATAATTACCGAGTTATATACAAATAAAAAAACCAGTATATATGTAATGAACAGTTACTTTAAAAATCATTCACTTTCAACACAACACCTGTATTAACGGCTAATTAACACACACCTGTATGAATGGCTAATTAACACAACCTGTAAATGAATACACAACACACCTGTATCAATGGCTAATTAACACCTGTATGAATACACTAACAATACCTGTATGAATGGCTAATTAACACACACACCTTTCACCTCACCTGTTATACAGCAACACAAACCCGTGACGTCACCACAACTTACCTAAAAAACAAAAATGAACAGTCTTTAAGCATCCTAATCTATGTCCGTCTATTTCATCTATCCATCATCCATCTATCTACCAACACGACCTCCAAACCTCACTCCTACAATCTGCCCCTCCCCTATCAACTGCTTCCCTCCTCCTCCCCAACACTCTCCAGGCAAGACGAAGGAGACGCCCACATCCAAAAGAGAGAGAGAGAGAGAGAGAGAGAGAGAGAGAGAGAGAGAGAGAGTGGGGGAAGGTGAGGTTATGACGAAGGAAAGGAGGAGGAGGGGTGGTAGTAGTCCCCCTCAAACACTCCCCTAAGTCACTCCCTCCTCCCCCCCAGACCGTCACACTCCCACAATGCTGGTTCTGGTCACGATTTAATCAGACCAAATGACCAATCAGGCAAGGCCGGGAATTACTTAGAGGGGAAGGGAGGAGGGGGGAGAGAGGTAAGAGAGGGTAAGGATGCTGAGGAGAGAAAGAGGGGAGGAGGAGAAAAGAGGGTAAGGGGAAAGGAGGAGGAGGGGAAGGGATGTAAAGAAGGAAGGACAGACGTATACTCTCTCTCTCTCAGGAATGCCTCACCCCTACCCCCACCCCCTCATTCTACCCTCCCCCTCCCCCTCACCAAAACAGATCGTGCCAGTGAGCCAACAAGGCTTAACCCACGGGCCCTGCACACACACACACACACACACACACACACACACACACACACACACACACACACACACACACACACACACACACAGAGATCATACAGCCTCATTCCCGACAGCATCTTGTGTACTGAGGCCGAGCGGGGCGGGGGGGTACACTGGTCCTGGCTTACTGTCGGGTTTACTGAGTCCACCATTATATATGTGTGTGTGTGTGTGTGTGTGTGTGTAAGGTCAAAGTGTATTTAGCCCTCTCTCGGCCACCCCAACATTAATCTCCTCAAGGACAGAATCCAAGTCAGCTTAACCAACAGGATGTACCCTCTCCCACTTTTCTCCACCACACTATTCTATCACCAAGCCCTCTTTTCCTCCAATGGTATTTTTATATTTAATTTTTTGACGTGAACATTGGCTAGATTTATGTACACCAGGTGCAATAATAACTAGCTAATCACACACACACACATTGAATATCGCAGTGGTGTTGGAGTGGTGGAGAAGTGGTGTTGGAGTGGTGGAGGAGAAGGAAGGAGTGTTGGAGTGGTAAGGAGTGTTGGAGTGGTGGAGGAGTGTTGGAGGAGGGGGAGGAGTGGTGGAGGATGTTGGAGTAGTGAGGTGGTGGGGTGGTGGGGGGTGTGAGGCCATATGTCCATCCTGAAGGATATACTACCAGAGGAGGGGAGAGGGAGGGGTAAGGAGGGGGGAGAGGGAGGGGAGAAGGAGGGGGAGAGCGTGATGAGGAAGAGGGGAGGGAGGGGGTGGGGGTACAGGTGTGGGTAGGGGAGAGGGAGGGGTAGAGGGGAGAGGGAGGGGGAGAGCGTGATGAGGAAGAGGGAGGGAGGGGGTGGGGTAACAGGTGTGGTGGGGGAGAGGAGGGAGGGGGGAGACACATTTCTTCCCCCCATCATCACTTACAAATACCTGTAATCCAGGTAATCTCAGCTATAACAGGTACCAGGGGAGGCAGAAGGGAGGGAGATTAAGGAGGGGAGGGGAAGGGGGAGGGAGGGCGGAGGGGGAGGGGAAAGAGTGTAGAAACAAGGGGAGGAGGGAAAGGGGGCGTAGAGCAAGGGGAGGTGGAGGTAAGGGGAAGAGGAGGGGAGAGGGGTAGGGTGGGAGGAAGGGGGTGTACAGGGAGGGAGGGAGGGAGGTAAGGAGAGAGGGTGAAGGATGAAAGGAAGAAAGAGACAAGAGACGATAATGGTGATAGAGAGGAGAAACTAAGCTAACTCTCTATCTATCTATCTACCCATCTCAAGTCAATCACTGAGAAATAAACAAAGCAAAAATCAGCTGACAGACAAAGGTAAAATAAAACGAAAGTTGATGAGTGACATCACGTGGATCAGGGAGGCATATACGTATAAAGACGGTGGGGTGTGGGTGGGGTGGGTGTGGGTGGGTGTGTGGGGTGGTGAGTGTGTGGGTGTGGTGTGGGTGTGTGGGTGGGGGTGGGGTGGGTGGGTGTGGGTGTGTGGGTGGGGTGTGGGGTGTGTGTGGGCGTGTGTGGGTGGGTGTGGGTGTGGGTGGGTGTGTGTGGGTGGGTGTGTGTGGGTGGGTGTGTGGGTGGTGTGGGTGTGGGTGGGGTGTGGGTGGGGGTGGGTGGTGGGTGTGGTGGGTGTGGGTGGTGGGTATATGATGGGATATGGTGGGTGTGGGTGGGTGGTGTGGGTGGGTGTGGGTGTGTGTGGGTGTGGGTGGGTGGGGGGTGTGGGTGTGTGGGTGGGTGTGTGGGTGTGGTGTGGGTGTGTGTGGGTGGGGTGTGGGGTGGGGTGTGTGGGTGGTGTGGTGGTGTGGGTGCGTGGGTATAAGGAGGATATGGGTGGGGTGGTGGGTGTGTGGGGTGGGGTGGGTGTGTGGGTGGGGTGTGTGTGTGGGGTGATAAGGAGGATAAGGGTGGGTGTGGGTGGGTGTGTGGGTGTGGTGTGGGTGGGTGGTGTGGTAGGGTAGGGTATAAGGAGGATATGGGTGGTTGTGGGTGGGATAGGATAAGGATGGGTGAGGGTGAGTGGGTTGTAGCTAGGGTGGGTGGATTGGGTGGGTGGGCAGGCCTTAGGAGCAACAGATGGGTGGAGCCTGGTGGGAGTGTGGGTGTAATCAAGAGGCCTCAAGTGGGCGGAGAGAGAGCTGGGACCATCACAAGAGGGAGGCGAGTGGTAATGAGCCTCTGAGGGCGTCAAGATCCTGTGGAGGGAGGGTGATGAGGCGTGGGAGGGTGTGTCGAGGGTGGAGGGTGTGTCGAGGGTGGGAGGGCGTGGCAGGGGTTTGGGAGGGTGGTGAGTGTGGAGGGTGCAGGAGGCGTGACATGGGCGTGTGAGGGCGTGAAAAGGGCAGAGAGGGTGTGAGAAGGTGCAGACGAGGGCGTGTGTGAGAGAGAGAGAGAGAGAGAGAGAGAGAGAGAGAGAGAGAGAGAGAGAGAGAGATTACACGTGGGAAGTTATATTATAATCCAGCAAGATTAACACGTAAGACACAACTGACAATAAGCATAAAATAATTCCCAAGCAGAAGAAAAAGCAGAGACGAAGATGACAGGAAGGCGGGCATGGAAGCGACCAATCAGAAGAAGAACGAGGCATAAGGACGAAGCCCGGGAATTCATAAACAAAGATGACAGGATGACGATGAGGAAGGACACAATCAAGGTAGAGGAACGCGGCAAATGACGTACCCTGCAAATTTAAAACGAAGATGATTGCGGATGACGAGCATGGAAGGACCAATCAGGAGGAGGAACATCAAAATACTAGGTACCATAAAGTACATATAGAGAAACAGACATCACCACCACCACCACAACAAATACCACACCACCACCACCACCACCACCACCACAACAACCACACCACCACCACCACCACCACACTACAACAACCACCACCACCACCACCAACACCACCACCACTAATACAAATAACCACCACCACTCACCACTCACCACACCACCAACACCACCACTACAACAACTACTACCACCACCACCACAATCACCACCACCATCACAACAACCATCACTACCACCACCACCACCACCACAAATACAACAACTACCACCACCACCACCACCACTACAACAACCACCACCACCAACCACCAATACAACAACTACTACTACCACCACCAATTAACACAACAATCACACCAACACTAACACCAACCGATGTACCAGCACATGCAACTGAACGAAGTACCTGAT
>NW_024735607.1:0-15319 GCF_018991925.1 Homarus americanus | reverse complement strand
AGAGAGCACATTGTGAGTTTCCTTTCTCCATCCCATTCTGAGTGTGAACCCAAACAACCCATACCCCACACCCTCAGGATGTGAGGAGGCTGGGACAAAAGCAGGGGGATAAGCCTCGCCCCCTCAGGATCACACTAGTGAGTAAGGAGGAGAAATGGGAAGTTATTCGGCAGGCAAAAAAAATAGCAAAAGGCGAGGCATCTCGGAGTGTATTCATTCATCCAGATCGCAGAGTAATGCAGAGGGAACAGCACAAGAAGCTCCTACAGGACTTGAAGCAGAAGGAGTCAAAGACGAACGGGGACTGGTGTACATGGGTTATATTCAGGGGGAGGGTAGTGGAAGCAAGTGTGCCGACACAGATCCAGGGAGGAGCAGCAGTGCACGCTCCACCCGCTATACCCCCCCACCAGGGAGGTGGCACCAGGTCCGCCTACCAGCCGGAAGGAGACAAGCGCCGTGTAAACACTGACATTTCTAACAACACCCTGCAAAGTACAGGTTACTTAGCATTTGCTGCAGCTTCTGAGAATGGAGGGGGGCCATAGCTACTGCTAAGAGCAGAGACGTTACCGAGAACAAATTCTGACTTGAATGTCATGTACACTAATACTGACACGTTCCTTGAAAAGAGAGAGGAGTTTGAAACACTACTGAAGGTACACCAACCTGATATTGTAGGAGTTGCAGAACTGTTGTACAAGAACAGGAGAATCGACCCAGAGGAATGTGAATTCAGTATTGCTGGATATGACTTATTTACAAACCTTTCTCAAGAAACTTGTAAGAGGGGTGTGGTTATCTATGCTAGGCAAGACCTTAGAGCCAGCCAGGCGAGGGTACAGGGAGAGGATGTTTTGAAGAGTCCAAGTGGTGTAAAATTAAATTAAAGGGAGGGGACTTACTTATCGTCGGGTGTATCTACAGATCCCAAACTAGCACCCAGTGGTAGCTAGAATATTATTGCCGCCAGGGCAACATAGGATTGCCTCCCCCATCCCCCACAAAAATACTTAGTACTGTTCTATCTTATATATATATATATATATATATATATATATATATATATATATATATATATATATATATATATATATATATATATATATATATATATATATATATATATTAAATAGTTTGTGTACCATTATAATATTACTGTACTTTCACATACTCAAATATAGTATGCTTTAAATACACACCAAACATACTTAAACTTTATAAGTAACAGTTAAACAAAAACCAAAAACGACATATAGGATAGGGAAAAAATTGTAAAAATTAGGACCATCTTTATTTCTGAAATGAAAACTACAACTTTCTACAAAGTAACTTTTCTTGTTTTTTTGTTGGCAAATTCTTCAATGACATTGTCAAAAACTATTTCATCTGTCAATTGTCGCTCTATAGACAGTATGGCAAGATTTCTCAACCGCAAGGTGCTCATAGTAGATCTTAAGTAATTCTTGATCAGTTTTAGTTTCGAAAACTCCTCTCACAGGTAGCAACACTAACAGCAATTGTGAGGAAAATCCTCAGCATTATTACTATATTTGGAACCGAGTTCCCAAGGTTATACTTTTGAATAAACTGCAAAAGTTCAAGGGGGCCTTCTTTCCACGTCTGTATTCTGTCTTTAATAGTTATAGCAGCAACAGCAACAAAATGCTGAAGTCTTTTTCTCTCAACGAGGAACTCCTCTTTATCAATGTCGTCGTGATCTTGATCTATTTGACACTCATATTTATCATCCAAAAGATTCAATGGGGTAAGGAAGGCATATTTCTCAGCAAGTTCATGAAGCTGTTGAAATCTCAAAGTTATTTCTTGGATCACTCTGTCCAACGAAGAAAACATTTCTCTCCTCAATTCAATGTCGTATGGCAATTCAGCATCTCGTGATCCTTCACCAAACATTTGTTTCTTCTTTTTGGGTCGACGCTGACGCTCCATGACTATCCCCAGATCATTGCAAATTTCTTTGGCATAGTTAACTCCATTACTCACTAGCTTGTCCCTATTTTCAACTAGAAATGTTTCTAATGCCCTGAGTTTTATATCACATTGTTGTATGTTCAAGCCCTTGGTTTGGAGGTAAGTCTGTGTGTCGTTAATTTCTAGAAGGACGGGTCCCCACAGGCCAAGAAAACACAAAAAGGAAAATGATTGCAACGCACCAAGTAGAACACCAGCATCTGCCCTGGTAGCTGTATTTCTTCTTCAACAGTTAACTTTTCTAGGGCACTTAAGATTTTTGAGAAATGTTTCTTTACAACACTTACAGCTTCTCCCCTCGCACTCCACCGAGTTTCTATTATGCGCTTGACACTTTGACCAGTGACTGAAGTTAGAACATCCCAGCGATGGGTTGATGAAGAAAAAATACAAACAAACGTTCCACACATCCAAAAAAGGTAACAGAATTCACAGCAACAGAAGCTGCATGAACACCCGCCAAATTCAGCGAGTGATTTGTACAAGCGACAAATTCTGCTTTTTTATTAATTTCCTTGATACGTTTCTGAACACCAGTATGAACACCAGCCATCACCGCAGCATTATCATATGCTTGCCCTCTACAATTTTGAATATCAATTCCGTCTTTCTCAAATTTTTCCAAAATCATCATTGAAATATTCTCGGCGGTTTTACCTTTTGTTTCAATGAAATCGACAAATGATTCCACAACCTTCACTTTATCTCCATCGATCATAACATAGCGTAAAACTTGGCTCGTTTGATCCTTATGTGAAATATCAGGAGTGCTGTCGAATATCATGGAAAAATACTTTGCTTCTTTTACTTGCTTGATGACTTTGCTTCTTACGTTTTCTCCCAAAATTTCTATAAACTCGTTCTGAATAGTAGGAGACAGATAGGAAGTAGCAAACAGCTTGATCTAAAATCACGGTATAATGACACTAGTATCAATGTAATACAATGGAAATGTAAAAAGTAGCAACTTAATCTAAAATTACAGACTCAGAGTACAGTGAAAATGGATGTCTGACATAAGCCCCCCCGACGAAAGCCACCCAGACAAAAGCCCCCCAGACGAAAGCCACCCAGACAAAAGCCCCCTACTTTGATCGGGGTGGCTTTTGTCTGACAACCCTAACCCTAACCTAACCTAACCCAACCTAACCTAACTTAACCTAACCCAACCCTAACCTAACCAATAATTAACCACAGAGAAGAACAGTATATTTTACCCACAACTATTTAATTATGTCCGTAACTTTTGAAAGCCCTTACTGTTGTCAGACAAAAGCCACCCCGATCAAAGTAGGGGGCTTTTGTCTGGGTGGCTTTCGTCTGGGGGGCCTTTGTCTGGGTGGCTTTTGTCGGGGGGGGGCTTTTGTCTGTACCCCAGTGAGGATAGTGTCTTAGTATAAAATCGCAATGCTGTGAAACAAAATCTTAATATTTAATCTCAGTACCGCAGCAAAAGTCACATCAATATTTTTTAACCAATACTTTAATATTTCTCACCTTATAGTATTATGTCTTCCAACGAAGTAAATAACTGGATCGAAAACACAAGAGAACTTAAAAGTCGTCTAGCCTCCCCTCGTCTTGTCACGATGGAGACTTGTGCAGAACTGAAGTGAATTGCTTGTAACTGGTGGATTGGTCGGCTGTACATGAACTTATATGACCCGAGACTGCATGGTTTTGCAGCTACTGGAGACGTTAATCCTTCCCTTTGTATGGGCGGCAAGTTAATCCTCGTCGTGTCTGACCTAACACCTGACCCACACCACATGAGCTCACTGGCGTAGCGGTGTTTCGCCGATATCAACGGGTTACGGGTTGTTATTATTGTGGCGCGAAGGCGCCTGTGAAGGTGTGGCGTCGCCAGCGTGGCCCGTGATGATAGGTCGGTGATGGGTCCGGAACACGACAGGGATTAACGCCGCCGATAAAGGGATGGTTAGCGCCTCCGGCAAAATATGGGTGATAGTGAACCAAAAAGTGCCGCCGGGCGAACCGCAGCACCATGGCGCTCTAACCACAACCAGGTGAGGGCAGTGTCTTCCAACAGAAAGGGTAAGAAGCAGCAAAGTAACCCTACCCCTCACCCTCCAGCTACACCTTCAGCAGCAGCTTTGTGTAACAGCTGTGCGAGACAGCATAATGCCTCCCAGTGCCCAGCTGCTCAAAGCTTGTGCAGAAGTTGCGACCGCCAGGGTCACTGGGCTTACACAGTCAAGTGCCCTGCTAGCAAAGTTCAGTGTAGACTTTGTGGTCGTGTGGGCCATTATGACAAATGTTGTCCTAAGAAGACACATAAAGGACGCCACCTAGGATCCAAGAAGTCATCCTCAGGTAGTGCTGGCGCGCCCCCTCCTTCTGGCAAGCACCAAGACGCTGTGTCCAGTCGTTCCTGCCGTCGTGTAAATAGTTCCACAGACACGACGCCCCAGCACATCAATGTCGTCATTTCTTACGGTAACTCGTCATCCAGTCTTCAAATGTTACCTGACACCGGTGCTGACGTCTCAGTAATTGGTCCACAACACTTAGCAAGTTTGGGAATACCCCGGAGCAACCTACAGCCCCCTCCTCAGACAACGAAACTGACAGCTGATGGTTCCAAGATGGCTCCAGCTTTGGGATCTTTCTGGGCTACTCTTACCTTTGGTAAGCAGTCTTGCTCAACCCGGATTGATGTTCATAATGATATCCCGACTCCGCTCTTATCATATGGCCATTGTCAAGAATTGGCCATTATTTCCAAGGAATTCCCTAAACCTATTTTAAAGGTCACCCATGTCAACAGGTTGAAGGAATTCCCTATCTCTACTAACACGTCCCCTTCTGACGCAAGAGCTTACCTTCTCAAGGAGTTTGCTGACGTGTTGGTTAATAAGAAATCTTTAGGATCCACACCACTCAAGCCGATGGTGGGTCCACCTATGAAGATTCATCTTAAGGATGGTGCTACACCTTTTGCCATCCACCCCCCTCGTTTGATTCCTCACGCCTACAAGGAGCTAGTTAGACAAGAGCTTGACTCCATGGTTGCTCAGGGAATCATCAAGCCGGCCGGAGACGAACCTTCACCTTGGTGCCACCCTCTCGTCCCCGTCGCCAAACCTCGTGGTGGAGTACGGATCACCACCGATCTGTCAAAACTTAACCAGCAAGTTTCCCATCAAGCCCATCCTTCACCCACACCCTTCGCAGCTGTTCGAAATGTGGACCCGAAGGCGAAGTTTTTTAAAACGATGGACGCCTTATGTGGTTATTGGCAGATCGAGTTGGCCGAAGAAGACCAGCATTTGACTACATTCATCACACCATATGGGAGATATCAGTATTGCAGAGGCCCCATGGGATTTGCCGCTACGGGTGATGCATTCTGTCAACGTGGTAACGCGGCCCTTCAAGGAGTCACGAATTGTGTCAAGGTGGTTGATGATATCTTACTCCATGACGAAGACTACTGTGCCCACCTCTCCCGGATATACGAAGTTCTCACCAGATGTCGAAAGTACGGGATTACCCTCAACGCTGACAAGTTTGTAGTCGCCGCACCATCAGTGAACTTCTGTGGGTACACTCTCCCAGCATCAGGTATCGCAGCTGACCCGGAGAAGTTAAGTGGAATCAGGGATTTTCCAACCCCTGCCAACCTGACAGACATCCGTTCTTTTTTGGGTCTGGTCAATCAGCTGGCTGAATTTACACCTGACATCTCCGCCGCAGCCCAGCCGTTACGCCCCCTGCTGAGCCCCAGGAGGACATTCCTGTGGACCCCAGATCATCAAGAGGCCTTCCAGCGAGTCAAGCAGGCCCTCTTGAGTCCACCTGTCCTCGCCTGTTACGACCCAGCCCTACCCACCGTCCTCCAGACTGATGCCTCCAGACTCTACGGCATTGGTTACGCCCTTCTGCAGGACCATGGCGGTGGACAACTCCGCTTAATTCAGTGTGGATCCCGGTTCCTGACCGACGCTGAGACCCGATATGCCACGATTGAGCTGGAGATGTTGGCTGTTGTCTGGGCGATGGCGAAGTGCCGCTTCTACCTGATAGGACTTCAGCACTTCACCCTCTTCACGGATCATCGCCCTCTTATACCTATAATCAATCACTACTCTTTGGATGCAGTAGAGAATCCTCGCCTTCAACGTCTGAAAGAGAAGCTCTCGCCTTATCTCTTCACGGCTGTGTGGCGTGCGGGTAAGCTGTTGTGCATCCCAGATGTCCTGTCCCGTGCTCCTGTCAGTCGCCCCGCCCCAGAGGACGAGATGTTGTGTTCTACAGCTGCTGCATCCCTCAAGTCAGTAGTTTCATTGAAGGCCGTCTTCACATCAGAAGAGTCTACAGCACCGGATGCAGACAAGACCCTTGAAGATCCCCGCACCGCAGCCTGGGTCGACCCTTCCTACATCCGGCTCGTCGACTGTGTATGGTCCACGAGTAGTTATTCCTGCTGCCCTACGTCGCCGTACCTTGACCCGCCTTCACGACAGCCATCGAGGAGTGGAGGCCACCAAGCGACGGGCGAAGCAGACTGTATTTTGGCCCGGAATCGACGCGGACATTGCAAGTACCGTCCGTGCCTGTGAACCATGCAAGATTCTGCAACCTAGCCAGCAACAGGAACCTTTAATGTGCGACGACAACCCTTCAAGACCCTTCGAGTCTGTGTCGACCGATTTCTTTGCAGTTGCAGGGAAGTCCTTCCTCGTAATTGCCGACCGACTGTCTGGATGGCCTGTTGTCGTCCCCTGTGGTAGTGATACAACGGCTACTGCTACCATCCGGAGCTTCAGGCATTACTTCAGAGAAGTTGGTGTTCCCCTCCGCCTCAGGACTGATGGAGGACCCCAGTTCACCAGCCACGAGTTCCGGGACTTCATGGACTGTTGGGGAGTCCGTCATGTCGTGACCTCGCCCCACTACCCCCAGGCGAATGGACACGCTGAAGCCGCAGTCAAGACTGTGAAACACCTGATCCTTAAGGTGTCACCCTCAGGAAATATCGACTGCGAGGACTTCGATCGAGGTTTGTTGGAGTTACGCAACACCCCAAACTTCACCGGACGCTCCCCAGCCCAGGTTCTATACGGACATCATCTCAGGTCTTGTGTTCCTGCCCACCCGAAGTCTTTTTCTCAAGAGTGGCAGGCCAAGACTGAGGAATGTGACCGCCGTGCAGCAGAACGAGCCGCAGATGTCGCTACTCGGTACGACTGTCATGCCCGCCCCCTACCCAGGTTGAATATCGGCCAGCAGATCAGGATTCAAGATCCGGTATCTCACCGCTGGGACAAGGTTGGGGTTGTCATGGGTATTGGCCGGTCCAGGGACTACCAAGTGCGTCTTCCTAGTGGTAGAGTATGGTGGAGGAACCGTCGTTTCCTCCGACCTGTGGAGCTGCCTAGTGTTGACCCTTCCCCAGTTGAGTCCCTTAATGTTGATGTCTCTAAAGTAAATCCATCCCCACCTTGTGTTTCTGCCCCAGTACTCTGCAGGTCCGAGCGACTCAGAAACAAAAGGTCCGCTCAAGATGAAACTATGAGCGTATAGGGGGGAGGGAGGTGTATGATATGGACACAAAGTAGTACCTTCAGCTGTGTATTATTATAATTATTATAATTATTATTATTATTATTATTATTATTATTATTATTATTATTATTATTATTATTATTATTGTTATGGTCCAGACACACCCTTTATTTTTTTTAGCCTTTTAAGACCTTTATAGGTCAGAGATCCCCCCCCCCCTGACCCTGTTCGGTGTGGGGGAGACATGATGCATCAGCTGGCGAGTGTTCTTGTTATGAAACACTGCCAGAAGGAGACGGTACATTACCATAACAAATACCAGTAGAGTATAAACAGGAAATATTGCAAAAGATCTATCTTTGAAGGTAGGGTAGTCACTTACTCCTCAAACTTATCTGTGTTATTAATGGACTCTGACCTTTGACCTACAGTAATGACGTCACCAAAACAACCCCGTGACCTTTAGTGACTTTCAGTAATAGGATCACCACTAAATATAACCCCGTGACTTTTACTGACCTTGAATATTATTTCTTATTGGGCACCCCCCCCCCCCCTTACATCCTTGTGTAAGGTGAAGCGCAGAAGCGTTTACAGCGCCCAACAGGGAAGCATACTAAGTTCACGCTTGCCTTATGTCTCATGTTAAGGGCGTAGAAGCCTGAAGAGTCAAGGGCGTAGAAGCCTGAAGAGTCAATGGTTTATGTCTAAGCAAGTTATTGGAAGCTTCAACAACTTGTCCCTGAATACGAATTCGAAACTTTCGATTTACAGCAGGTACCTACTTTGCTGCTAGGTGAACAGGGACCAAGGGGGCTAGGAAGAGTGTCCAAACAACTTCCGACGGCCCGGAAATCGAACTCGTGATATCATGCTTGCGAGGCAAGAGCAGGACCGCTCTACCACCAGCGCCCCCACCTTGCGTAATGACGTCATCAAAAAACAGCCACGTGACCTTTAGTGACCTTGAGTAATGACGTCACCAACAAACAACCCCCGTGACCTTGAGTAATATTACCACTAAAAATAACCCCGTGACCTTTAGTGACTTTCAGTAATAGGATCACCAAAATATTTCACTGGCTTAAACAAAGCTCCAGTGAACGTGAGGGTGAAATCAGCGTGACGATAAATCTTAAGCGTTTGTGGACGGTAACTATATAAAGAAAATAGCTAAATGAACAAATAAAGTAATGAGAACAGAAAGAATCGGTAATAATTGGTAAAGGAATATAATGAATAGAATAATTATAGACACGAGACAAGACACAATAAAAAGGGGGTAATAATAGCGTGTGGTGGTGGTGGTGATGGTGGTTCAATATGTAGTGGTGGTGGTGAAGTGGTGGTGGAAGATATATTGGTGGTGGTGTAGTGGTGGTGAAGTGGTGGTGGTGGTAGTGGTGAAAGATGTAGTGGTGGTGGTGAAGTGGTGGTGGAAGATGTAGTGGTGGTAGTGAAGTGGTGGTGGAAGATGTATTGGTGGTGGTGTAGTGGTGGTGGTAAAGTGGTGGTGGTGGTAGTGGTGAAAGATGTAGTGGTGGTGGTGAAGTGGTGGTGGAAGATGTAGTGGTGGTAGTGAAGTGGTGGTGGAAGATGTATTGGTGGTGGTGTAGTGGTGGTGAAGTGGTGGTGAAGTGGTGGTGGTGAAGTGGTGGTGGTGAAGTGGTGGTGGAAGATGTATTGGTGGTGGTGTAGTGGTGGTGAAGTGGTGGTGGAAGTGGTGGTGGTGAAGTGGTGGTGGAAGATGTAGTGGTGGTGGTGAAGTGGTGGTGGAAGATGTAGTGGTGGTGGTGTAATGGTGGTGAAGTGGTGGTGGTAGTGGTGAAGATGTAGTGGGTGGTGGTGAAGTGGTGGTGGGAAGATGGTGGCGGTGGTGGTAGTGGTGTGGGAAGATGTAGTGTAGTGGTGGAGAAGTGGTGTAAGATATAGTGGTGGCAGGAAGTGGTGGTGGTAAAGTGGTGGTGGAAGATGTAGTGGTGGTGGTAAAGTGGTGGTGGAAGATGGTGGTGGTGGTGAAGTGGTGGTGGAAGATGGAAGTGGGTGGTGAAGTGGTGGTGGAAGATGTAGTGGTGGTGGTGAAGTGGTGGTGGAAGATGAAGTGGTGGTAGTATAGTGGTGAAGATGGTGGTGGTGGTAGTGGCAGTGGTGGAAGATGTAGTGGTGGTGGTATGGTGGTGGAAGATGTAGTGGTGGTGGTGGTGGAAGTGGTGGTGGAAGATGTAGTGGTGGTGGTGAAGTGGTGGGTGGGAAGATGTAATGGTGGTGGTGAAGTGGTGGTGGAAGATGTAGTGGTGGTGGTGAAGTGGTGGTGGTGAAGTGGTGGTGGTGAAGTGGTGGTGGAAGATCCGTAGTGGTGGTGGTGGAAGATGTAGTGGTGGTAGTATAGTGGTGGAAGATGTGGTGGTGGTGGTGGTAGTGGTAGTGGTGGAAGATGTAGTGGTGTGTGGCGGTGGTGGGGGATGAACCGGACCGTTGGGGGTGCACGAGACATGTAGTGTGGGGGTGCACGAGGCTTGTAGTGTGGAGGTGCACGAGGCATTTAGTGTGAGGGTGCACGAGGCTTGTAGTGTGGGGGTGCACGCAGCATGTAGTGTGGGGGTGCACGAGGCATGTAGTGTGTGGGGTGCACGAGGTCTGTAGTGTGAGGTGCATGAGGTTTGTAGTGTGGGGTGCACGAGGCTTGTAGTGTGGGGTGCAATGAGGCTTGTACTGTGGGTGTGCACGAGGCTTGTAGTGTGGGTGTGTGCACGAGGCTTGTAGTGTGGGGGTGCACGAGGCATGTAGTGTGGGGGTGCACGAGGCATGGAAGTGTGGGGGTGCACGAGGCTAGGTGGGGGTGCAATGGCATGTAGTGTGTGGAAGTGCACGAGGCATGTAGTGTGGGGGTGCACGAGGTATGTAGTGGAGGTGCAGGAGGCTTGTAGTGTGGGGGGCACGAGGCTTGTGTGGGGGGTGCACGAGGCTTGTAGGTGCACGCCTTTTCTGGTGTAAGGGTGCACGCGGTTTGTAGTGCGGGGGTGCACGCATTTGTAGTGTGGGGATGCACGCGGTTTGTAGTGTGGGGTGCACGCGGTTTGTAGTGTAGGGGTGCACGCGGTTTGTAGTGGGGGTGCAATGAGGTTTTTAGTGTGGGGGCGCACGGGGCTTGTAGTGTAGGAGTGCACGCGGTTTGTAGTGTGGGGGTGCACGAGGTTTGTAGTGTGGAGGTGCACGAGGCTTGTAGTGTAGGGGTGCACGCGGTTTGTAGTGTGGGGGTGCACGAGGTTTGTAGTGTGGAGGTGCACGAGGCTTGTAGTGTGGGGGTGCACGCAGTTTACCAAGTTTAAGCGTCTGACTACCTGCACCTCCCTGCTGTGTCACGACACCAACCAGCCCCCACCACAGTTCCCAGCAGTGAGCACGCCGGGGCAAGTGGAGGTGGGCGGGGGTGGAGGAAGTGAAAGAGCTGGAAGAGTAGGGAGGAGGAGAAGCAACGGGTAGCGGGAGGAAGAAGACGAGTAAGGGATGAAGGAGCAGGAAGGTGGAAGAGGAGGAACAGGAGCATGGAGGAGGAGGAGAAGCAGGGGGTGGAGGAGCAGGGGGTGGAGGAGCAAGGAGGAGGCGGAGCAGGGTGGTAAAAGAGGAGGAACATGGGCAAGGAAGAGCAGCAGCAGGGAAGAGGAGGAGGGGGAGCAAGGGTTAGCGGGAGGAATAGGACGAATAAGGGGTGGAGGAGCAGGGAGGTGGAAGAGGAGCAGAGAGGAGGAGGAGGAGAAGCAGGGGGTGGAGGAGTAGGAGGTAAGTGAACAGGGGAGAGGAGGAGGAAGAGCATGAGCAGGGAGATGGAGGAAGAAGAGTAAGGAGAGACGAATCCTGTTAAGTTGTATGGCTGTATAATGATTCTATAAAGTTGTATGGCTGTATAACGAATCCTATAAAGGTGTATGGCTGTATAACGATCCTATGTAAGGATGTATAACGGATCCTGTAAAGGCGTATGGCTGTATAACGAATCATCTGAGGATATATTATAAAGAATCCTACAAGACTTTATCGTGCCTCGCCTCTCGTTTTAACATAGTATATATACAGAAATATAATACGAGTCACTATAGCTACTTGTCCCAGACGTCAAGTTGGAGTGTACTGTACCCGACTTTACATCATCAATAAGAAATTTCCATGGTACAGGGAGAAAAATATATATACGAAAACGATGGTGCGTATAAGTATGTGTGTATTGAAGTGCGTCTGTATAGATGCATGTGTGTATGTAGTACAGTGTGTGTGTGTGTGTGTATGTGTGTGTGTGTGTGTGTGTGTGTCAAGGAAGGCGTTTACTCGGCCCATCAGTCCCGTGTTAAGTTCTCACGCATCTCCAGAATTTGCTACCGCCAGTTCGCCCTCATAAAAATGCGAGACAAGTACCAATTTTCTGCTCAGCTGAATATGGAGCGAAAAATTATGCAAAAATTTCCTAACTCATATGATTTTAAGGGTCATTCGTTGTTTTGTGCCGGAGGAAGCTTAAGAGACGCCCCTGTGAAGCCCAGCATGTCGACTGATTGAGGAAAATATAATACACCCAATAACAAAAGACTCCATTAATATTCCGGAAACAATTGGGTTAAATTAAGAGTCACAATGTGCATGGTCACTTCACACGCCGGCACCAGACAATGTACGACGTATATAATGAAGGAGAGGATTTGTTCATAATTCACAATAACCTAACTATCCTACTACTAGTAGCAATAATAATACTGCTAATAATAATAATAATAATAATAATAATGATAATAATAATAATAATAATAACAACTATAATAAATGACCATACCGATAGAGCAAATCTAAGAAATAATGTAATAAAACGAACAAATGTCTTTAGTGATAATAATTTAAACAAAATTCTAAGGAAAAAAATGAAAAAGATTTTGTCAGTCGATCATAATTCGTCAAATCGTGAGATTTACGGAGCGTGAGAGACGAAGATTACGTATTCCGAAGAAAACGCAGGATGAAGGATGAGTGTGAGAGTTTTAAGGCCGTCGATAATATAAAGTTTTATTCCTTATTGTCCGTTCATACTCTTAACAGTTCGATCACTCATGGACACCAAAATATGAAAATTGAAGTTTAGTAAAATGAACATAAAAAAATACGGACGTTGATTAAATTTCTCAATAAAAGTGAAAAATGTGGTTGAAGTAGACTCCAGCCTCATGATAAATGAAGAAATACAGGAATTAATAAAACCCAAGTCATTGTCCTCTCTGAGAACTCAAAAAAGTATTCCCTCGTTTCTCCCGGGAAAAGATCCTAGCTGGTGCCAGTGGCCCAGAAGATATTGCAAAATGCCCCGCGCTAGTGCGAATTCTATGCAGATATCCGTACTTAGCCCAATTCTCCATCTTTTTTCACCCCCATGTATTATCAATAAGGATGAAGGCGTTTGTTATCGCTTTGTCAAACGCCAAAAGATTTGTCACCATCAAAGGTCAAGTTAATCATCACTAAACTATAATATTTCACGGCGTGACATTATTCAGCAAAAGCGGTGGTCAATTATCTCACCTTCACTGCATGATATAAGGAAATCTTCCTCTGGTATTTTACTTAAGCTGGTGTTCCATTTCTTTTAAGGAAGATTTTGTTGCATTTCCCATAAATTAATTTATTCCTGTTAATAATAATAATAATAATAATAATAATAATACTACTACTACTACTAATAATAATAATAATAATTTTAACCGCAAAAAATATCCTTATGGCTTTGCTTAGGTTTGGTTAGGTTAGGTTAGGTTAGGTTAGGTTAGGTTAGGTTAGGTTTGGTTAGGTTAAGGTTGATAATCAGGAGACATGAGAAGTTATATTTAATGTGTTCCTCACCTATCGTGTTTACCTCGCAGATGAAAGACCCGGTAAACTTCTATCCATAGTTCAGTATTCCGCCAAAGATCAAAGGGAGAATTTAAGAGGTTCATAAATGTGGTGAATGTGACCTCCAATGACATATATATATAAATGGCAGAAAAAATGGGTTACTGAAATGGGGGTAAAAATGGTGGAGTCGTTTTAAGAATTTCAATCTGTCTTTAAGTTATGGTCAATGACTAAACTTGTGATTTTAGGTATAGCTATTTGATTATTTTTTATTAATTAATTTTCTCTCTCTATTTGCATGTTGAATTGGTATGATTTACTGTGTCATAAACGAGAGAAAATGTGTCAGTTTCTCTTAAAAGGAAATGCGCACACACACACACACACATAGGCTGGGTAAACTTGAAAATCCTCTGGTGATGTAAGATATCTATTTCCAATGGTCATGTCCCATAATTTTCTGCGTTTGCGTCCTCACACCCACACACAGCTGGTTGCAAGATTTTGAAAATAACTTGAATCCTATTCCAGATAATTTTCAAGTGAATATATTATGTGGTCAATGTGATAATGTTTTCTTTTCATGATTCCTGAATATATCATATGATTAAGAGTTAGTTTCTTCCCACCCATTAGCCTGGCCAGCCAGAGCCAGGTGTTTTACACAAGGTCGTAAAGTTATTTACTGTGAGTTATGAAGCTCCAGTATTACGGGGGTGAAACTTGCTGAATGCGGAGGGGAAAAACCGCTCCTGTAGAAGGTCAGAAGAAGCACTGGCTGGAGGGTAAAGGCAGTAGAGGTAGACACAAGTTGAGATGGATCACCGCGGCGAGGAAGGACATGCATAAGCAAATGCTAAAGGAAAAATAAGAGCAAGACGCGCCTCACTACCCGAGCGGCCGATACCGATGAGGTGCGGGGTGAATAAGGAAAATGAAGCTAATAAAAGGCTGAAGATAAAAGAGGAAAGAAAAACTATAAATATAATGAAATTGGCATCAATCAAACCCCCCCCCCCCGAGTCCTCACATTCATCCCTGATTGGTCGTTCAACAGGTCTTCAATATTTAATCAATTCTTCTTTTCGTTCTACAAATTCTCACAAATCAACTGCTCACTTACCCTTCTGAAACAATGTCCGATAGCGAGTAAGTGTAAAATAACATATTGAACATCTAAATAAAGGAAACATTAGAACGATAATACAAAGCGTTATTAAGTGATGAGCGTCGTCGTCACATTTCATCTGGTGACCAATGATTATGACTCTTTAACTTCCCGGCCACCCCTCGCCAACCAATCACGTTCATTCTCAATAATTCTGCCAAGTTAATTTGATTTTAGTTTAGTGACTTGTGACCTATGACCTGAGGACTGTCACATCTGAGCACCTGTAGGGGATGAACACAACAGGTCACTTCGTCCGACAGGCATAATATACAGTAGCGTAATGTGGACACACGCACACACGCGCACACACGCGCACCTCCACTACCTCTCCCACTCCTTCCAGCACCTCTCTCACTCCTTCCAGCACCTCTCTCACTCCTTCCAGCATCTCTCCCACTCCTTCCAGCACCTCTCCCACTCCTTCCAGCACCTCTCCCACGCCTCCCAACTCTTTTCCACGCCTCATGTGACTTTTTCAAGCCTCAGTTGACTGTTCCATGTCTTGCATTAATTTTCCACGCCCTCCAGTGTCTTCCACACCTCTCCAACCGGCCTTCGTGACCCCTCTGGCCTCCGTACCGCTCCCTAACCCTCTCACTCCTCCCTTCCCCTTTCCCTCACACATCACCCTCTCACCCCTCCCTCACACATCACCCTCTCACCCCTCCCTCGCACATCACCCTCTCTCCCCTCCCTCACACATCACCCTCTCTCCCCTCCCTCACACATCACCCTCTCACCCCTCCCTCGCAC
>NW_024735606.1:0-12650 GCF_018991925.1 Homarus americanus | reverse complement strand
TATAGTCCTAAGTAACTTATATAAAGTATATAGGCATATAGTCCCCAGTAATTCATGTAATGTTATAAGGCTTGTAGTTCCTTGTAACTTATTGCCGGATGCTTCCTCATTATGGTATAAGTAATATTAACATTAATTACCACTGGTTAGAGGTGTGGTGTAGATGTTTCATAGTTTAATATTTATAAACAGGCAGCTAATGAGGTGATAATCTTCACGGCCAGGAGGAGTGGTACTGACAGCCCGACGGTGTGTTCAGTGTATCAGAGGACTGTATCTGTTAACATATAGCATGAGACTTGGCCTGCTGCTGTACTGTGGCCCTGACAAGATCATGTAGTGCGGGACATCACCAGATACTCCTGCGTTGGTCTCAGACATATTCCCAAATTGATGCTGTGTCCTTTTACTGGTGGGTAGTGGACATGTTACTGCTCCAGTAGACATAAGTTATAATTTATTTATTTCACGTTAGTGGGAGTAGTAAAAGTTACCTTATATTCAGAGTAAAGGAGGTATGACCTGAACGACTGGTGATAAGTATTCAAGGGTCTTATGCTGTGTTGGTGTGTGAGTTGCTACTGTGTGAGCCGCTGTCCACAAGGACCTCTACCCACACTACGCTCGACCTGTGGATGGGCCAGTAATTATGGTTACTCACTATACTATCACCATCGACCTGTACCAGCCACTTGTAATACCCAAAGCTCACTAGTAACGTCGATTATATCGTATATTAAATGTTCATCTCTTTATTTGTACGCCATTCCATGCTAGATTATACGAACCTGGCATGCTATCACCGTAATACGAACAGTAGGCAGGATACAGTCGCCATAGGCATGATAGGTAAGGTAGAATGTAAACCAGCTTATTCATGCTACCCGTCGTCACCTCCTCCAACATTCATCCGGCGCATATAGAGCGACGACATCCACTCCTACGTGTCATCCATCAGTCCAAGTAAAATAATGATTACCACATCCATAGTGGATTATATAGCACACACACACATAATAATGGAAGCCCCTCGAAATCGAAGATGGCCGGCCCAAGGGCCTCCTAGGCGTGAATTTGTTAAAGTGTAGAAGCTGTCGCCAACACAACTACCTCACCCTAAGTTAACGAGCTGCATGACCCAGTGTCAAGGAATAGTCCGAGAACACTGGACAGCTCGCCAACTGCATTGGCTAACCATTACCCCGGAACACGATCCGCAAATCGATTAACATCCAGGGTACCAATTACTGCTGGGTAGACAGAGGCAAATGGCGTAAAGAAACTTGCCCATAGTTTCACCCTGCCCGAGGATCGAACTCGGGCAGGATGCTGACCATTTCACCACAGGTCACACACACAAAAACACACACACACATACACACACACACAAACACACACACACACACACACACACAAGACCCACGTCAATAACTCACCATTTATTACGTGGAGGATCCCTCACGAGGCTCCTACAGTGTGTTGCCACTTTATCATCCACCAACTTACACACTATCATACTGCTCCTGGAAGACACTGAACACACCGTCGGGCTTTCAGCACAACTCCTCCTGGCCGTGAAGATCATCACTGCATTATGCTGACTGTATATAAATATGAAACATCTACGTCACACTTCATATTGACTTTCTGCCTCATTTTTACACAATTGCAGGTCACAATTGTTTCTTTTACCTTGACAACACAACATACATATAATGTTTCTCTCTATTTTTATTATTATTATTATTATTATTATTATTATTATTATTATTATTATTATTATTATTATTATTATTATTATATTTTCGCCCCCCAGGCCCTGATGTGGGTCATTGACCTCTGACCTGACTAATGCCGTAAAAAAACAAAACTGTGAAGAATATGTCAATAAGTTACTGGGGACTGTATACCGATGACATTACATGAGTTACTGGTGCCTATAATTATAACTATATCATTTGTTTATATCTCCCACCCAGCGAGGATAATAGAAATAATGAAATATGAGTACTTGTGATCGTAATTCAAAACTTGTGCACCAGCTGACTAACGTCTCAGGTTGACTCACTCTATCTCCTTAACTCACAGAAACAAACACCAAAGTCTCGGTGTGTTGTGGACGCCACTATAAAATAAGTAATAATATATCAAGATATGACAGTAGATACTCTTAGCGTCACTAGTCAGTGTTGCCTCTCTGTCTTAAAGAGAAATAGAGGAAAAGTCTCAACCTTACTCGGGGGTCCAGCGGGACCTTCGCTAGCATCACTCCTTGGGGGTGTGAGGACGGCTGTTCTGGCCCTCTCGGCGGAGTCCTGAAGACCCTCAGCTGCTTCAGCACCTAAGGAGATTGGCGAAGAAGGGTGGCCTATGGGATCCAATCGGCGGAGTTCCTGACGGTTCCGGGCTGCCCTTGCCAATACATGCTAGCAGTGTTTCGTAAGTAAAAGTATTTCGGCCCAAACAATCTAAATTTTTAATGGCTATCAATGTTGTTCTTCGTGCCAGCAGCCTGGAGGCCATTGGTTAATCTCTACACCCGTGGGAACAACCAAGTCGGTTGTGTACAACAGCGTCAGAGAATTATAGCAGCCTTACAGTGAGAACGGCACCAGTGTCTTAAGGCTCATTAAGGCATCACGTATCGGTTAATACAAAAGGTGTTACCAAGTTAATGGCCGACAATCCAGTTTTTATTGTCATTTTTCCTTCTGATTTTTTTACACTTTAGTTTACATTTGTATTAAATTTAACACTTACTGTCATTTTTTCCTTACAGTAATACATACAAATGAAAAGCTTCATACAAAACATAACGTAACGTAACGTAACCTGCTTTAGGTATATTGGAATATCTTATGAGTGTAAATGACGACTTATATGAAACAGTGATAATATTATTATGTGTAAATTAATTTACATTATTATAACAATAAAAAGTATTCCTTTACCCCTACTTAGCGGACACACACACACTGGCCATAGGTGACCATGTAGGTCATCATATTAGGCCCACGTGAATAGTTGAAGTAACTTAACCTTAAGGAATATTACTTAACTCTTATCTTTATAAACACAGGATGATCATGACGCGTTATATGATATATTCTAAACAATGTAAATGCCAACATAAGTTTGGGAGAAAACAACTAAATCTAAAGTTACTTAAAACAACAGTAAAGACTTAAACTGTGCACATGAGACGAAAACAAATATCATAGTAATAAATGTAAGTAATAAATAACTAATTAAACCCTGAAACTAAATACGTATATTTAAATGTTCTTTGTCTTTTATATTATATTGTTCACACAGTAATGACTTTAACACATATTGAAACAATTAAAAGAAAAAAGAAGAAAAACACCGATCAACCTCGACCCGGAGGGCCAGATGACCCCTGGACAGCTCCGAGCTTGACCAGCACGTTCGTGTTTATATCATTATCTCGACTGAATTATATTACAAAGTCACTTATGAGTTTTTCAATGTTGTTTTGATAATATTTATTTATTCTCACCTAATTGTTAACAACTAGCGTATTAAAGAAAACGACCACAACTAAATAAAGGCGGAAATTCACGGAGGTAACTTGGTGTAACTGGCTAGACTCCCCGAGGTGCCACAGACCTGCCATCGTCTAGTAGTCTTTCATCGTGTAGCACAACTGAGGCTATACATACGAACACGTTTACTATATAGCTGAAGTATTTTACACGTTTCTTATACAGCCACTACTGAGAGAGGGGGAGGGAGGGAGGGAAGGGGGCCACACGATGAACCCATAAATCAGGTATAGCTTGTCGAGGACGGGCTACGGGGCAATGTAAGCAATGGGGCTACTAAGACTATAGGTATAGGCTCCAAGTCCACGCCAGGCCAGGCCTGAGATGATGACGTCACTAGCAGCGCCCTCAGCGGATATTACACGACTTGTATCTCTCGTCCATCTCTCCCTGGGTGAGGAGGAGGAAGAGGGGAGGGGGAGGAGGAGAGAGGGGAAGAGGAAGGAGGAGAGAGGAGGAGGAGGGGGGGAGGGGGAGAGAAAGAGGGAGAGAGGGGAGGGAAGGAGGGGGAGGAGAGGGGGAGGGGGGAGGAGGAGAGGGGGAGGGGAGAGAGAGGAGGAGGGGAGAGGAGGGGAGGAAATAGGAGAGGTGAGGAGGGGGGAAGCGAGGAGGGGGAGGAGGAGAAGGGGTGTGGTGGGGAGGAGGGTGGAAGCGGGGAGGAGGGGGAGAGGGGAGGGGGGGAGGAAGTGGGAAGGAGGGGAGAGGGTAGGAGGAGGGGGAGGGGAGAGGAGTAGGAGGGAGGGAAGAGGAGGAGGAAAAGGAGAGGTGAGGGAAGGAGAAAGGAGGTATGATAAGAGCGTGGAGGAGGGGAAGGAGGAGTGGGGAGGAGGGGGAGGAGGAGAGGGAGGAGGGGGGAGGGGAAGGAGGGGAAGGAGGAGGAGAAGAGGAGGAAGAAGAGGAGGGACGTAAAGGGGAAGAAGAAGAGGCGGAGGAAGGAGAAGGAAGAAGATAAGGAGTAGGAGGAAAGTGAGAAGGAAGAAAGAAGGAGGAGAAAGAGGAGAGAAGAGAAAGAAGATGGAAGAAAGACAGAGAAGGGGAGGGGAGAGGAATGGTCACAAAGCGAACAGCAACAAGTTTCAGTGTTGGTGGTGGTGGTGGTGGTGGTAGTGGTGGTGATAACAGCAGTGGTCACGTTAGTAGTAGTATAAGTGGTGATTATAAGTGGTGCAGATGACGTGGTGGTGAGTGGTGATACGTGGTGGTAGTCACAGAAATGGTGGTGGTAGTGATGATAATAGCTGTGGTAGTGGTGGCAGTAGTAGCGGTGGTGATAATAGCAATGGTCACACAGTCCTGTCGTAACTGGCTGGCGGGTCTCAGGTGACATGTCGGGGCGGAAGGGGACAGAACAAAGCCTCGGCATCCGTCACCCCCTCCTTCCCTCCCAGACAGTTAACAGTCACAAAACGTCTCGACCTGTAAACATCTCAGCCCTGGGAACACTCGCAGAAACCGGAGAGAGTCCCTGAGAAAACCCTAAAGAAACCGCCGTGGCCCGAGGGATGGACTAGCCGAGAAAATCATAACGAATTTCAGGAAAGCTCTTTAGGCTCCTCCACCCGTCCGTCCGCCTCATGGCCATTTTAAAGATTGACACAACAATATAGACAAAGGCAAGGAGAGGTGAAGGAGATGTAGAGAAGGGGAGGGGGTGAAGGGAGGGGAAGGAGTGTATAGGGGGAGGTAGTGAAGAAGGAGGGGGTGGACGGTAGTATCCCAAACACCCACTTATGTAATGGAGGTTTAGAATGCACTACCAAACACACTTATCATATACGCCTCAAAAATATTATCACATCATCACTAACTAATAAAACACAAGACTTGGTGAGTTATGTGTGAAGGGGATCATTCAGGTGGTGTGATAATACAATGTAAGAGAGAAACTTCACTAAATGGAGGAGACACACACGTCCTCCCCCATGGCTCCCACACACCTGCCTATAAATCATGTTCCGACTTCTTTATAAGGACCTTCCTATTACCTGAATAACCCGGCAGCTGCAGCCTCAACCAATGGGGCGCCGCGCATTACCGCCGGCCTCCAATAATTACACCACATCCAGGAAAGGGGCGGGTTTTGGGATTGATAAAAAACGCGCCATTCCCACTCTCGCGTGTGATTGGGCGAGGAAGGAAGATGATAAAAAGAGGCGACTGTGATTGGCTGGCACCGCGTGTAATCACATATGACATGATGAAGATGATGATGGTGTTGCGATATGAGGAAGGTGTGTACTAGTGTGTGGTTGGTGGTGGCGGTAGTGGTGACTGGCATGTGTGACGTGTGTGTGTGTTGGCTACTGATGGCGACCCTCTACACTGCCCCCGTTCCCACAACCACCCCCACCGCGCCTCACCATCGCTCCACACTACCCTCCCATAACATATAATTACAGTATATAAGTTATTAATAACAGCAATTTAGTATTTATTATAGTTTTTCGTATAGAGAAAAACACGTAAAAACAACATAGGATAAACTGGACAGTGTCAGATTGTGGGTGTCGGGAAACGTTGGAAGTGTGTAGTAGTAATAATAATTAACGGTTTATTGAAAAATATGGCAGGCAAAAAACTGAAAATATAAACTAAACAGAGATGAGTGGGTCACTTTGTTGTCAAGAAATACACAAGTAATATTAGTGGTAAATAATATTACTTGTATATGATGACAAGGAGGACTGGATCTTTTAACAGTTTCAGAACAGTTACGGTACTAAAGTGAGATAGACAAGGAGTGACTGCACAGGTTAACTACGAGTTATGAAGTGTGTGTGTGTGAGGGGGGAGTGTATATGTGGGGAGACTGGATGTGTGAGGGTAGTCGAGGTTTATGTAAGGGGATGTGTGGGAGGGTAATAACCATGATAGATGTTAGGGCAATGTGTTGGGGGGGGGACGAAAATATTGGGTACTGTAATCAAATAAGAAACATTGTTGTGTGACCCGGGTGTATCGCTTGGGTGAATAACACGACAGACTATGTCAACACACTTCCCTTATGTCGTCTCTACTGCTGCAACTGTGAGAGGTGATGACGTTCTCACTACCGCACTACTAAATTATTGGTGGCTCGTCAAATGGGCCCCACACCTAATGGATCGGGGCCTATTAAGAACTGAGGCCTAAACTCAATCTTAACTCACTCCTTCCCCACTACAGAAGTCACTCTCCTTAACTTACACTGACTGACATACCTTCACGTTGTCAATCAGCATATCTAGGAGAGCCAGACGTTGTGTGGTTTACGAAACGGACAGTTAGAACAGGCTGGAGATGGGTGATGCTAAGTGGTGGGACGGACAGTTAGAACAGGCTGGAGATGGGTGATGCTAAGTGGTGGGACGGACAGTTAGAACAGGCTGGTGATGGGTGATGCTAAGTGGTGGGACGGACAGCTAGAACAGGCTGGTGATGGGTGATGCTAAGTGGTGGGACGGACAGTTAGAACAGGCTGGTGATGGGTGATGCTAAGTGGTGGGACGGACAGTTAGAACAGGCTGGTGATGGGAGATGCTAAGTGGGATTCGACAGTTAGGAAATCAGTCTGTGATATGATGCTATGGAAAGAATGCATTTGGTTAGAACAGAGGCTGAGATAAGATGCCAAGGGTGGACGGACAGTTAGAACAGGCTGAGATGGGTGATGCTGGGCGGTGGGGACTGGCCAGCGAGTTCAGTGCCTGAGATGGGTGATGCTGCAGATTTTGACAGTTAGAACAGGCTGGAGATGGTGATGCTAGCGGAAGGGGATTTGATTGCTGTGAACAGGCTGGATAAGATGCTGGCGGTGGGACGACAGTTAGAACAGGCTGGTGATGGGTGATGCTAAGTGGTGGGACGGACAGTTAGAACAGGCTGGTGATGGGTGATGCTAAGTGATGGGACGGACAGTTAGAACAGGCTGGTGATGGGTGATGCTCAGTGGTGGGACGTACAGTTAGAACAGGCTGGTGACGGGTGACTCTATATGATGGGAAGCGAGACAGATATTAAACTAGAGTGATACCATGAGGACCCTGAACCAATAACGGTGCTACAACACAACACATCCTTCACATCAGTAAGAAAAGACGAATAACACATTAAAGGAACAGAGAATCTAGTATTTGTTGTGGATTCCGACCATCACGTGGTGGTAGTAGAGAGAGAGAGAGAGAGAGAGAGAGAGAGAGAGAGAGTAATAAGCCTTAGTGATATGAAAATAAAGCAAGGAGCATCTGACATTACTATCAAGAGCCTGGTACCAGTAACAAGCAACAGCGTGAGGTTTTGGGGAGTCACAGTAACTGACAGGGTGGGGCAGGGGGGGAGGGAGAGGGAACACGACACACCTTAGTGACCGATAAAATAAAATTATACAGGTTGAATACGGAGTTCTCTTACCCTATAACTGTTTCTTTAATAAACCAAACTGGATTTTCATTTTATTTTAGATTAGGTTAATTTAGGTTTGGTGTCTGTGAGATGGTAGTGGGAGAGTAGAGGGACTTCCTTCACCCCCACAGTCCTCATTTACACACAATTGCAGGGTCTCAATTTTTTCTATTACATGACAAAACAACATACATATATAGCATTTCTCACTGTTGATTTTTTTTCATTCTTGCATTTCTTTGTATGTATTATTATCACAGTGTTGTTATTATTATTATTATTACCATTAATATTTTGTTTTACTTTTAATTATAAATTTTATTTACTATGAATTATTATTATTATTAATAAATTTTCGCCCCCCGGGCCCTGATGTGGGTCAGTGACCTGTGCCCGGGTGGGCTAATCCCCGTAAAAAAAAAAAAAATGCAGGATCTCAATTGGTCTCAATTGTTTCTCTTACTATTGACAACACAATATACATATATTGTTTCTCACTTTTGATTTTTTTTCATTTTGTATTTCTTTATTATTTTTATTATTATTATTATTATTATTATTATTATTATTATTATTATTATTATTTGTATTATTATTATGATCATTATTACATTTTCGCCCTCTAGGCCCCGATGTGGGTCAGTGACCTGTGCCTGGGTGGGCTAATCCCCGTAAAAAAAAAATGCCAGGCCACATTGAGTCACTACCCCCCCCCGCTGGGTTTTAATGGCCATATCGTGTTGTCAGCGGTATCTGGAGAACCTTTATCAGACACTCGAGGGTTTTATCGTGTGGTCAGACTCAAAAAATAATGATTAAGAGGCGATATTTGTCATTGTGTAGACATTTTTAATATACGAGTCAACTTTTTTTTCTTTACACTTTTCGGTCTTGTTGTGGCCCTGGTCTGGTGGTTGTGTGGGTGATTGTTTAAACGGGCCCAGTCCACATAGACTCCAACCTAACCTAACCTAACCTAATCTACCAAGATCCTAGTAGGTCCTTAATTCTAATCCGTCTCAGTCCTAGGTACGATGAAGTCCTTTTATAATCAGGACCTAAAACTGGGACCCGTGTGACCCCTCAGTCGTCTCTGCTGAGCAACACAACACTTGATGCTACCTGTCTATATACAGTATGGTGAAGACGCGCCATGTACACGTTTGTTAATATGGTGTGTGTGTGTGTGTGTGTGTGTGTAGACAGCAGTAACATCCGTACGCATAAGACAAACAATTATCCCAACATCAGGAATATTAAGCGGTCTTTATCACTGTTATGATATCTCAGAAGAAATCACAGTAACAAAATACATGTTAACAAAATACATGTTTACATATGTATTTTGTGTGTATAAATAGTATACTTTGGTAAATCTGTTGTTGTACTGATCGTTACTCTGTTTACACCATCTGTGACTCCTACTATAAACATCTGAAAAACATCAAACATCCACTTTAGAACAACAAGACAATTACTTCTTCTACAGGTTGAGTATGTGAGCTGGTGCAGGTGTGACCGGCAGCCTTCCACCTGTCGTCCAGCGAGCACAACCAACCAACAAGTTCGTCTGTGCCTCTAAAGGACACACACTCAGGAATAAAAACCAGCTCAAAGACATCTGTTGATACCACTTTAAAGAAAGGCCTTACCAGAATCCAGATAACTCTGTGAAACAAATAACTGTTAACTACTTATATATAATAAAGCCCAATCAAAGTCCAATAGCTTAAAACATCAGCAAATTACATAATGTTCTGTGTAATTCTAACCTAACCTAACCTAACCTAACCAAACCTTGAAAGCCGCTTCAGCGCTTAATGACTGTTGTGACGTCATCAACCCCTTGAGTACGAAGACTTAACCCATAAGTACTATGACTCAACACCTTGAATAACGATGACTTAAATATATGAGTATGGTGATTTAACGACACGAGTACGATGACTTAACCGCTTGAGTATGACGACTTATTCCTCAAATATTCAAGGCGGTTAAGTCAATGTATTGAAAGGGTCAAGTTATAGTACTCAGGGGTTAAGTGATCATACTCAAAGGGTTAAGTGATCGTACTCAAAGGGTTAAGTTATCGTACTCAAGGGGTTAAATTTTTGACAAACTCGAGTGGCTGATGACGTCACTCAATGCATTAAGCGCTGAAGCGGCTCTCAAATGATGGTGTTTACATTCTGCAATTATCAAAAGAAAAAAACTACTGAGGTAACATACTTTTCTTAAGCACTCCAATCATAAGGTTTAAGTCCAGAATTAATGACAAACCTTCATACCCCCCCCCACCCCAAAATAAATAAATAAATAAATAAATAAATAAATAAATGCTAAAACATGCAAATAGTACGTCAAGATTTTATTCTCATCAAAAAATAAAAATGAATAAAATACAGTCATGGATAAAAGTTCGCTCCTGTGGTGAAACAGAGTCGCGAGAATGAGTCTCCGAACTGCCTGTTTTGTCTCATTTGGGGTCGATGCTGCTTCATAATGGGATGGAACGAACTTTTGACCCCAACTGTATACACACTGGAAGTTCCCTGAAGAGAAGACAATGTATGAGATTTAACTAGGAATCTGAAGACGTCACTCGAGGGATTGTCCAGTGCAGTCATTTCTCTCCTTCTGATAAGTCACTTTATAATGTAAATCTCTAATACGACGTTCAAGTTATAATTTCAGTATTGTAATAAAAGTTCATGAAGAGATTAAAAGTATTTCAGTCAAATATACATATCTTGATGAGAGAGAGAGAGAGAGAGAGAGAGAGAGAGACCCCCCCAAAAAAAAGATAAAAATAACAATAATAATAATAAAGACCAAACAAAATTATGAAAATCTATAGAGAGGGAACGAAAGGACCATAAAATTAGTTACGTTTGCAATCTATGATAAACAAAACGAATAAATCTATACGCACACATACACGTGAGGTCACTCATATCAACACCCGAGGACGAGTTACTACACCAAGTGAACACCACACCACCTGGTGTCTCCATGACCAGTCCAGGCCCGGGCCATCAACTGTAAACTATACTAATTTGTATGTGCAATCATTATTCCTTCTCCTTTCAATAATGAAAGCTTTTGTTAAACGACCCACCCACCCCATGTCTTTGTATGTAATAAGTCATTTTTGTCCAATGTATATTTTCAGCCTTCGGGCTGCAGAACTTTTCCAATAAACAGTTAATTATTATTATCATTATTATTTACACATACACACACACAATACATCCTTGACACTACATCCTTGACCACCGAAGGGTCAAGACGTACCTGGCGCTCCTCTCGGAGCAGCCAGGTCAACTGTTAAGTTGGCCCATCCCAACCCCCTCCCCTGAACCCTCCTCCCCACCGGAATATCAACAAGTTCTCGCCAGAAGTTACAATTTCATTTAGGAAACGAACGAAACCAGTGTTAAACCGAGGTGAACAGTGGTGAACAGTGCTTAAGTCAGTGAGAACAACTCAACAGTAACAGTCGCACCCAAGTTAACCTTCACACAGTGAGGTCCCAGGTACCCAATCATAACGGCCCCCGCGAGACCCAACAACAACCACCAATGTGTTAATCCGTCTACGATAGGAAGGCCTGGGACCAAACCTCACTCATATAAAACCATATGTGAGGGAATTACTACACCACGTCAAGTCCCTCATCACACCATCTGTGAGGGAATTACTACACCACGTGAGGCCCCTCATAACACCATCTGTGAGGGAATTACTACACCACGTCAGGCCCCTCATAACACCATCTGTGAGGGAATTACACCACGAGCCCCTCATAACACCATCTGTGGTGGAGCATTACACCACGAGGTCCTCATAACACCATCTGTGAGGTGAATTACTACTACTCACGTCAGGCCCCCTCATAACACCATCTGTGAGGGGAGTTATTGGCTACCACGTTTGTGCCCCTCATAAACATTCAGAGGTAATTACACCACGAGGTCCTCACAATAACATCTGAGGAACTATTACACCACGTGAGTTCCTCCTAACACCATCTGGGAGGGAGTTACTAAACTACGAGTTTGCTGTTCAACACCTACATTAATCTGTATGTTCACTGTATGTTCCTTTACCTTTCTCTAATGAAGGCTTTTGTTAAACCACCAATGTATGTAATAAGTCATTTATGTCCAGTGTATATTTTCAGCCTTCGGGCTGCAGAATTTCTTTCAATAAACCGTTAATTATTATTATTTATTATCATTACACACACACGCTGTAATCTTCTGGTGTCCCCTGCAGGTTGCCATGTCCTATATCTCTCTCCACACTACGCCATCACCTGTACGGCTGCATGGGATGATTGCTGCGTTCCTCCTCCTGACGAAGTGTTTATCTTAACTGTTCCTACCTGTTTTTTTTGTGTAACAGCTGTGTGTGTGTGTGTGTGTGTTTTATGCTATCTTATCATGTATTCACCTTACATGCTACAGCTGATAATATCTTTACAATAGCACCTGGTTATAGTAGGCAAATTTACATACCAAATCTATGCTAGGAAGGGGGAATAGGAAGGGAGAATAGGAAGGGGGAATAGGAAGGGAGAATAAGGAGGTAATACTGAAACTAGAGGGTTTGTTGCGTGTTCAAGGGTACAAGGTATCATTTGGTTGAGGTATACGAATACAGTCATCAGTACTGTACCCACAAAGCAAATATAGTACTCTG
>NW_024735605.1:0-27683 GCF_018991925.1 Homarus americanus | reverse complement strand
TCCCTGAGGTCCCAATCTGGGTGCCGAACCTCACTGATCTCGCAAATCTGAATACTTGTCAGGCTGGGGTAGGCCTCTTACCTGCAGCCTCTCACCAATATTTCCAGTCAAGCTTTCTCAGAACCTTCGGCCGTATCCTACTAACCTCGCACACCAGAGTGTAGACGTTGTGTGCAGCAGTGGCGAGGGTCAGCAGTCACGTGTGCAACCAGGGAGAGGGAGGCTACATCCGACCTCGGGTGGTCAGCAGGGGGTGATGGTGGAGAAACAGAAACAAGAAGACATGTTCTCTGTGTTGCAACACAGGGTGAGTGGTAGTAAAACCGGTTTTTTTGTATTTGATGATTTTGTTTTTCTAAAAATATTAGAATTTAATAAGTGTGTCAAATCATTATTTCTGTTCTGGTCATTTTCATCCTAATAAGTGTATTCATTTTACTTTCCTTTTAAATAACTGTTTGTGGTGTTGAAATACTAGTTTTATAGTTTCGGGTTAAATTTACCTGGCAAAAATGGCTTTTCGTCTGAAGATATCACATGATTCTGCATGGGGCCATCATTATTACCATGGGCCGATTTTTTCAAACTCAAAAAAAAAATTATTGTCCTTTGTGATAGCACCTACCCTATACTGCCAGTCTTCTCTCTCTGTGCTTTTGACCAAATACCAGTTCGTCACGGGAATCTTCAGTTCACGCTTGCAAATACAGGAATGTGGGCCTCAGTTTAGGAGTGCAATCGCATCCAAACTCAGGACAGAAACAATTGGGCACTTGCGTGGTATATTTCGTCTTGGTCAATTTGCTTCAAGCTGTCATAACTCAAGTTTTCCTCTCCCAAAGAGGAATATCTCTTGCCTTTTCCCTTACTAGCTGTGGTCTCTCACTAATCTTCTTCTGACTTGTTGTCTTGTGGCTTGAAGCTTGAACACGTTAGCCAGAGTACTTCTGTCTTAGACATTTTGGTCATGTCACTGGCAATGTCTTTGTTTTGTGTAAGTTCTTTGGTTCTACTTCTGATTTGCTGGTTAAAACACCGTATCTCAAGCATCTCTCAATGTAAACTCTCCAACTTCGGGCTCTCTCTCCCAGACCCAAGATAGTGACTGAGATGGCTTGGATTTTTTGGTTCCTCGTCCTGACGCAAGCAGCCATCGCAAATATTATCAACTTATAAATGCATCAGAATCTGAAACAGAAAAAAATATTTGTTGAGTTGGGTTTTTTAAAAATGGAGTCAAGCAATGTTCACTATTTGATTGTAATGCACTAATGCAGCTGTGCATTTTCATTAAATTTTACGCTAAAATTTACCTAGCAAGGTTGCAAAATATTGAAACTGAAATTATTTTCTGTTTATATGCACTAAAATCTACCAAAAAGTGATGAGCCATTAGTTTTGCTGATCTTCCTCTATGACACCCTATTACTACCTTTGCCTTATATATAAATGAATATTTTATTTTCAAATCCTGGATGTTATGGTTATTGATTTATGAGTAAAAAATTTTTTTTATCAAACCTTATTAATAATAATAACACCAAAATATTTCCCAATAATTAACCTAGTGCTCATATACTGTTATATAGATGTTGAAATACAAATAACAAATAAAACAACAGATAATTATATAATGTAAAATTTTAAACAAAAGGGTAATCGTTATTGGACGCAATGAAGTGAATTTTTTGACTGATATTTGGTGTAAAAGAAAACTTAGCTCAACATGGATGTTTAGCTGAAGAAACGATGAGCATATTCAATTGTCTCCTGAAGTTTCATTTTCACGGGATGTTAATGGAATAATAGAACTTACAGTTATTATTATTTCTTTATCAATTTATATATATATATATATATATATATATATATATATATATATATATATATATATATATATATATATATATATGTTTTTTTTTTTTTTTTTTTTTTTTATATATATATATATATATATATATATATATATAAGAGAAACAAATGTTTTGATATTTTTTGTCTGAATATTACAGGTGTTATTGTGTATATTAAATTGCATGTATCTATTATTAGTTTAACATATTCTCATTAATCAACATAATGTAACCATGACAACAAACAGACATGAAACTACTAATTGGATTAAATACACCTGACCAACGACACACATGACCACACACACGACTCACCTTTACATATGATTCCTCAATTACACCTCAACAAAATGCGGCAAACAACTATCGTATATATATACTAAAAATATGTATATATTAATAAATGAACAGATGCACCTGTGAATAATTTTACATGTGATTAACGCAGGTATGAAAAGTTATATTATAACACTATATATAAACTGCGTTCGGGTTTTTCAACTCAACATATGAACAAATAAATGTTAACAAACACACATAAGCAAGAACACTCCTCTTATAACGTATGTTTATTACATTATGTAAAATATATTGAGCGTTAACTCCCACATGCAGATGTAATTGTATACATGTTTTACATGTGTTTATGTACACGATATCCTTATTAAAATTTCATGCATACATACATATATACATTCATACATACCCAAAACTCACAACATATCTAAATACACAACGCATCAATACACACACACACACACACACATCACACACACAACATATCAACAAACTACACACACAAACATCTACATATATTTCTTCTTCTCCCCATGCTCTACTCATTTGTTTGTTTTGTTGTTAAAAAATCAAATAGCGGTCACATGTTGAGGTTTCTTTTATATGAAATAGTTTGAACTCAGTCACTTATCAGTCTGTCATTAGGTCATTTGGTTGTTTTATTGCATAGGTTATGCATGATAATTCTGGGAAAATATATGATAATTTTGGAGATATATGATAATCACGGGAGCATGTGAATAATCGGTGAATGGGTAATATCGAGTGTTGTTTATTTAAGATAATATTAAAGGTATTTGGCCGTGTTGTTTGTGTTTTTTAAGTGTTTGGTTTGTGGTATATGTTTGTTGTGTATATTTGTTTCTTTGCGTGCTTGTGTGAGTGTTTTCTGTTTGTGGTATGTTTTTATGTGTTTATTTGTTGTAAATGTTTAAATGTGTTTTATTGCTTGTGTGTGTGTGTGTGTGTGTGTGTGTGTGTGTGTGTGTCCTTTCTTTCCTTTTATCTCTCTCACTTCCTCCTTCAATCTTCTTCCTTCCGTCTCCTTCTTAATAAAATACACCTTCCTTCTCACCCTCATTACCCATCTACACATCTTTCTTCCTCACTGTCCCCCTTCTCTCCCCTTTACAAATATTCCTAATCCTTCTCCCTATTCCTTCTTTCCCTCTCCTTTTCCACCCCTTTCCTCCTCTGCTTTGCTTTGTAATCTCCTCCTTCTCTCAGTCTCTCTCTCTCTCTCTCCGTTCATCTCTCTCTATCTCTTTCTCCCCTGGTCCATTTTCCCATCCCATTTCCCTTCTCCATCTCCTCCCTTACCCCCTCCCATTACTCTCTCTCCCCTCTCCCTTTCCTCTCTGGCTTCTCTCACCCCCCCACTCTATTTTTATTTCTCCCCCTTCTTCATCAACCTTATCTCTCTCTTCTCCTCTCTCCTCTGTCCTTCTCCCTCCCCTCCTTTCTTCCTCTCTCTCCCATTCTTTTCTCAGTCATCTTCATTCTATCCCTCCATCTCTTCCCTTAATCCTTCCTCCCTCCCACTTTCCTATCGTCTATCCACCTCTTCTCTCTTCCTCATCCCTCCTCCTATCTATCCCGACCTTCCTTCATCCTTCTACTTTATTCTCCCCATCATCACTTCTCCCCTCTCTTCCCCACGTCCTCAATCCTTCCTCCCCATCCTCTCCCCACCTCCCTCCATCCTTCCTCCCCACCTCCCCTCCATCGTCCTCCCCTCCCTCCATCCTTCCTCCCCAACCTCCCTTCATCCCCCTCCCCAATCCTCTCCCCACCTCCTCCTTCTCCTTTCCTCCCCACCTCCTCCATCCTTCTCCCCACCTCCCTCCATCCTTCCTCCCCACCTCCCTCCCATCATCCTCCCCCCTCCCTCCATCCTTCCTCCCCACCTCCTTCATCCCCCACTCCCATCTCTCCCACCCTCCCCTCCCATCCTTCCTCCCCATCATCTCCAGCTTCCTCCATCCTTCACTCCCCCTCCCTCCATCCTTCCTCCCCACCTCCCTCCATCCTTCCTCCCCACCTCCCTCCATCCGTCCTCCCCTCCCTCCATCCTTTCTCCACCTCCTTCATCCCCCACTCCCCATCCTCTCCCACCTCCCTCCATCCTTCCTCCCACACCTCCTCCATCCTTCCTCCCCCACACCTCCCTCCATCCTTCACTCCCACCTCCCCTCCTCATCATCCCACCTCCTCCATCCTTCCTCCCCACCTCCCTCCATCATTCATCCCCACCTCCCTCCATCCTTCACCCCACCTCCCCTCCACCCTTCCTCCCCACCTCCCTCCATCCGTCACTCCCCACACCTCCCTCCATCCTTCCTCCCCAACCTCCCTTCATCCCCCTCCCATCCTCTCCCCACCTCCCTCCATCCTTCTCTCTTCTCTTCCCACCTCCCTCTATCCTTCCTCCCTACACCTCCCTCCATCCTTCACTCCCCACCTCCTCCATCCTTCACTCCCCACCTCCCTCCATCCGTCCCTTCCCTCCCTCCATCCTCACTCCCCACACCTCCCTCCATCCTTCTCCTCTCTCACTCCATCCTCTCCCACCTCCCTCCATCCTTCCTCCCCACCTCCCTCCATCCTTCCCTCCCATCCTCTTCCTTCCTCCCCACACCTCCCCTCCTCATTCTGTCCTTACCTCCTCCATCCTTCCTCCCACCTCCCTCCATCCTTCTCCCACCTCCCCTCCATCCTTCACTCCCCCACCTCCCTCCATCCTTCCTCCCCACACCTCCCTCCATGTCCTTCCCCACCTCCTCCATCCTTCCTCCCCAACCTCCTTCATCCCCTCCCCATCCTCTCCCACCTCCCTCCATCCTTCCTCCCCATCTCCTCACACCTCCCTCTGTCCTTCCTCCCCCCACCTCCTCCATCTTTTCTCCCATCCTCTCCCTCCTCCCTTCCTTCCTCCCCACACCTCCCTCCATCCCGTCCTCCCCACACCTCCCTCATCCTTCACTCCCCACCTCCTCCATCCTTCCTCTATCCTTCCCTCCCCATCCTCCACCCTCCCTCCATCCTTCACTCCCATCCTCTCCACACCTCCCTCTATCCTTCACTCCCCACCTCCTCTATCCTTCACTCACCTCCCTCATTCCTTCCTCACCTCCTTCATCCCCCTCCCCCACCTCCTCTATCCTTCACTCCCTCATCCCCCTCCCATCCTTGTCTTCCTCCTTCATCCCCCACTCCCCCACCTCCCTCCATCCTTCCTCCCCATCCTCTCCCCACACCTCCTCCATCCTTCTCCCCATCCTCCTCCCCTCTATCCTTCACTCCCACTTCCTCTCTGTCATTCTCCCCACACCTCCCTCCGTCCTTCACTCCCCACACCTCCCTCTGTCCTTCATTCCCACACCTCCTCCATCCATTATCTGTCTCCTTCGTCCCCCTCCATCCTCTCCCCACACTCCTTCCATCCTTCCTCTGTCCTCCTCCCACACCTCCCCACTATCCTTCACTCCCCACACCTCCTCCGTCCTTCACTCCCCACCTCCACTCCATCCTTCCTCCCACACCTCCCTCTATCCTTCCTCCCCACCTCCCTCCATCGTCCTCCCCTCATCTCCCTCCATCCTTCACTCCCACCTCCTCCATCCTTCTCCCTCCTTCATCCCCCCTCCCCATCCTCTCCCCACCTCCCTCATCCTTCCTCCCATGCCTCCTCCATCCTTCACTCCCCACACCTCCCTCTATCCTTCACTCCCCACCTCCCTCCATCCTTCCTCCCCACCCTCCTCCATCCTTCCTCCCCATCCTCTCCCACACCTCCTCCATCCTTCCTCCCCACCTCCTCCCATCCTTCCTCCCCAACCTCCCTTCATCCCCCACTCCCCTTACCTCCCTCCATCCTTCTCTCCCCATCCTCTCCCACACCTCCCTCCATCCTTCTCCCATCCTCTCCCTCCCTTTCCTCCCACACCTCCTCTGTCCTCCCCCACCTCCTCCATTCTTCACTCCCCACTCTCTCATTCACTACCCTTTTTTTTTTTTTTTTTTTTTTTTTTTTTTTTTTTTAATTCCCCCATCCTTCTCCCCATCTTTCCTTCATCCCATCCTCATCTCTCCTCCGTCATTCTTCCTCCATTTCCTCCATCCTTCATTCCTCCCGCACCTCCGTCTTACATCCCTCCTCCATCTGTCCTTCATCACCTCCTCCATCCCGTCCTCCCCATCATCCTTCATTCCCTCTGTAATCTATCCCTCCTTCATCACCCTCCACTATCCTTCTCCCCCTCCTCTCCTTCACTCCCCTCCTCCTCCTTCCTCCCATCTCCCCACCTCCTCCATCCTTCACTCCCACCTCCCTCCATCCTTCCTCCCCATCCTCCTTCATTCCCACTCCCTTCCTCTCTCCTTCCTCCCCATCCCCTCCCACCATCCTTCTCCCATCCTCTCCCCCACCTCCCTCCATCCTTCCTCCCACCTCCCTCTATCTCCTCCCCACCTCCCTCCATCACCCTCCCCACCTCCCCTCAATTCTTCCTCCCCCATATTCTCCCAACCTCCTTCCCCACTCCCATCCTCTCCCACCTCCTCCATCCTTCCTCCCCATCTGTCTCCCCCCTCTGTCCTTCTCTCCCTCCTCATTATTCCTCCATCCTTCCTCCCCCTCCACTCTCAACCACCTCCCTCCATCCTTCACTCCCAACCTCCTTCTCCCCCCACTCCTTTCTCCCACTCATCCTTCTCTCCCCTCCTCCATCCTTCCTCCCCTCCTCCATCCTTCACTCCCCACACCTCCCTCCATCCTTCACTCCCCTCTCATCCTTCCTCCCACACCTCCCTCCATCCTCCTCCCTCTCCTCCCATCCTTCCTCCCCACCTCCTCCATCCTTCACTCCCCAACCCCTCCTTCCCCTCCCATCTCTCCCTCCATCCTTTATCCCATCCTCTTCCCCCATTCCCCCACCTCCCTCCATCCTTCACTCATCCTCTCCACCTCCCTCCATCCTTCATCTGCACACCTCATCATCTCCCACCTCCTCTTCCTTCCTCCCCTCCTCCATCCTTCCTCCCCACCTCCACTCCTCCGTCACTCCCCCACACCTCCCTCCTATCCCTTAACCTCCTTCATCCCCTCCCATCCTCTCCCACCTCCCTCCATCCTTCACTCCCCATCCTCCCCCACCTCCCTCTATCCTTCACTCCACCAACCCTTCTCCCCCACTCCCCATCCTCTCCCACACCTCCCTCCATCCTTCCTCCCATCCTCTCCCACCTCCCTCTCCCCTTCCTCTATCCTTCACTCCCAACACCTCCTCCATCCTTCCTCCCCACCTCCCTCTATCCTTCCTCCCCACCCCTCCATCCTTCTCCTTCTCCATCTTCTCACTCCTCCATCAGCCTTCCCCTCCATCGTCCCTTCTCACCTCCTCCATCCTTCACTCCCCACTCCGTCACCTCACACTCCCTCCATCTTCACTCCCCAACTCCTTTCTCCCCCCACTCCCATCCTCTCCCCTCCCATCCATCATCCCCTCCCCCGCACCTCCCTCCATCCTTCACTCCCCACTCCTCATCCTTCTCCCACACTCCCTCCATCCTTCCTCCCCACACCTCCTCCATCCTTCACTCCATCCTCTCCCCTCCATCTTCCTCCCCCACACCTCCCTCCATCCTTCACTCCAACCCCTTCATCCCCACTCCAATACCTCCTCCATCCTTCACTCATCTCCTCCACCTCCCTCCATCCTTCACTCCCATCACTCCCCACCTCCTCTATCCTTCTCTCACACCTCCCTCTATCCTTCACTCCACACTCCTCCATCCTTCACTCCCACCTCCCTCTATCCTTCCTCCCCACACCTCCCTCCATCCTTTCCCAACCTCCCTTCATCCCCTCTTCTCCCCACCTCCCTCCATCCTTCCTCCCACCTCCTCCATCCTTCCTCCCCACTCCTCCATCCTTCTCCCACCTCCCTCCATCCGTCCTCCCACACCTCCTCCATCCTTCATCCCCCTCCCCTCCCTCCCTCCTTCACTCCCATCCTCTCCCACCTCCCTCCATCCTTCCTCCCCACCTCCTCTTCCCCTCCTCCCCACCTCCCTCCATCCTTCACTCCCCACCCTCCCTCATCCGTCCTCCCCCACACTCCCTCCATCCTTCTCCCCAACCTCCTTCCTTCTCCCATCCTCTCCCCACTCCTCCATCTTCCTCCACACCTCCCTCCATCCTTCCTCCCCACACCTCCCTCCATCCTTCCTCCCACCTCCTCCATCCTCCTCCCCACACCTCCCTCCATCCTTCACTCCCACCTCCTCCATCCTTCCTCCCCACCTCCCTCCATCCCCTTCACTCCCACCTCCCTCATCCTTCTCACACCTCCCTCCATCCTTCCTCCCCACCTCCCTCCATCCTTTCTCTCCCCCTTCCCCCACTCCCCATCCTCTCCCACCTCCCTCCATCCTTCCTCCCCATCCTCTCCCTCCATCCACTCTCTCACTCCCCCTCCCTCCTCCTTCCTCCCCAACCTCCTTCATCCCCTCCCCATCCTCTCCCCACACCTCCTCCATCCTTCCTCCCCATCCTCTCCCCCACCTCCCTCTATCCTTCCTCCCCACACCTCCTATCCCTCCTCCCCTCTCCCTCCAACCTCCTTCATCCCCCTCCCACCTCCCCTCTATCCTTCCTCCCCACACTCCTCCATCCTTCACTCCCCAACCTCCTTCATCCCCCACTCCCCACACCTCCCCTCCTTCCTCTTCCCCTCCTCATCCTTCCTCCCCATCCTCTCCCCACCTCCCCTCTATCCTTCCTCCCCCAACTCCCTCTATCCTTCCTCCCCCCCCACACCTCCCTCCATCCTTCCTCCCCCCACACCTCCCTCCATCCTTCCCCTCCCCACCTCCCTCCATCCTTCACTCCCCAACCTCCCTTCATCCCCCCACTCCCCATCCTCTCCCACACCTCCCTCCATCCTTCTCCCCATCCTCTCCCCACACCTCCCTCTATCCTTCTCCCCACCCTCCTCCATCTTCCTCCCCACCTCCTCCATCCTTCCTCCCCACACCTCCCTATCCTTCCTCCCCCACACCTCCCTCCATCCTCCTCCCTCCCTCCATCCTCTTCCCCACCTCCCTCCATCCTTCACTCCAACCTCCTTCATCCCCTCCCCATCCTCCCCACACTCCTCCATCCTTCACTCCCCACACCTCCTTCATCCCCCCTCCCATCCTCCCACCTCCCTCCATCCTTCCTCCCCACACCTCCCTTCATCCCCCTCCCCCATCCTCTCCCACCTCCCTCCATCCTCCCTCCCCATCCTCCTACTCCTCTCCCCCCTCCCTCACCTTCTCTCTCTCTCCCTAGTGATGCTATCTGGGCTGGCTATTGGTTAGGTCTGCCTAATGCAACTTGTGCCTCCCAACTTGAGAGACGGAATGGTCGTTGACGTGCGCCGGACCGGTCACTGAAGACACACTGTTGCCAACGCCAGACCAACCACTGATGACCCACTGTTGCCAATGCTGGACATACACCCCTGTTTGGCTCAAAGGCGCAGCGTAGGCGTGAGGTGAGGGTTGAGAGAGAATGAAAGAGGGAGATGAAGTGTGTAGTGGTGAGAGATAGGGTGAGATATGCAAGGAGTGAGGACAGAAAGTGGGGAGAAAGTGGGAGTTAAGAGTGACTGGGTCCGTTACTTATTAAGAGGAGGGGATGAGTTCAGAATAGTGGGGGTGATGTAAGATTGAGGGTTGGAGATGGGTATTTGAGAATAGGATGTGGGGATTGTGATACTGAATAGTGAAGAATTTGGGGAATTTGACGAGTGATAGGTAGGATTGAGAGGTGGGAGACAGGGAGTTAGAGAGAGGGTGAGAGGAATGAAGAGAGAGAAGATTGAAAAAATCATGAAGATAATAATCCAATTGTTCTCGCCTTTAAGACTTCAATTCATACCATATAAGACTTCAGTTCCTGCCATATAAGACTTCAGTTCCTGCCATATAAGACTCAGTTCCCACCAAGACTTCAGTTCTTCGAGCTTTAGAACCTTTAACAATTCTGATAATATATCGGGTAAGGTCATCGCATTAGTAACTGTAAGTATGGTGACACTTCAATTAGTTTCGTCTTTTAAAAATCGAATATATGTTCTACCTTTTTGTCATGTTTGTATGGTCGTATGGTCATTTAAATCAAGAAACTTTGCACACACACACACACACACACACACACACACACACATGTACCAGGCTACACACGTTCCCAGATCAAACAATAACACTCGCTCATATATAGAGGATGACACCAAGGAAAATGTCTAACAACAACGCCTAACCTTATTCTACGGAGGTGCAGTCAACGTTAATAAAGTATAAATGTTAAAACTGGAGTGAGGTTGATTAACCAACATTAACCAGCGGGAAGCGAGACCAGCGCTAAATAGTTAGGCAACTCCTGCATTCTCCACATTCAGGTTATAACTCTTTAACAGCGACCAATGACAAGAAGGTCACGGCCTGGGGGGTAGGGAGGGAAACTGATATAGAGGGAAGGTGGAAGCAGTGGGGAATGGAGCAGGAGAGGGATGAGGAGGATAAGGTGGTGACAGGAGGAGTGGTGTGTCAGGAAATATGTGTGCATTGTAATATACACACACACACACACACACATATATATATATATATATATATATATATATATATATATATATATATATATATATTTATATATATATATATATATATATATATTTATATATTATATATATATATATATATATATATATATATATATATATATATTATATATATAAAATATATATATATATATATATATATATATATATATATATATATATATATATAGAGAGAGAGAGAGAGAGAGAGAGAGAGAGAGAGAGAGAGAGAGAGAAAGATTAAACAAATATGTATAGGCTCATCTCTCCTGTATCCTGTACACCATACAATAATCTCCATGAAATGCTAAGGTTATGATTCCCTAAATACACCGATCATACACCCACAGTGAGTGATGTATGGAGAGTGAGAGTGACCCAGCCATCCCTCTCTCCCGCTCCCTCCTCCTCCCCCACCTTAACAACCCTGCTAAGACGGTGATATACCTCCTCAGACCTCGCCAACATCTCCTCCCAGTTAAAAATTCATGGCCATCTTCTCCCCCTCGCCTCATGGCAGGAGGTCCCGAGACTGAGAATGAAGAAGACATGAATGAGAGAATCTTGGGAGTGGCAGACAGCTTGCTTGGGTAAGCAGATGTACGTAGTAGCGAGTCTGCATGTTGATACACCAAGGAGCCCGACAAGGACTGGCCGAGGAGGGGAAATTCAGATGAAGGAAACACCTGAAAGGGAGGCAAATTACTCGCTTGTATACCTGTGCTGATAAAGAGAAGGGTGAGGTGAGGGGAGGATAGGGTAAGGGGGAGGGGTGGGGAGGGAAAAGGGGAAGGAGGGTCAATGGTAGCCGCATGACTGAGTACACAAACACTACCAACCTCCCTTAGTCACTATATATCCTCCCTATGTGTATCCCTATATCGATGTTATACCAAGAACCTAACTATCAGAACTTGCCTTATAGTGAGACAATGTAATAATTTCATAGATTTCTTCCTGAGCTATGATGGTTTTGACAAGTTGCTGTATGTAACACTACTTGTACTATGGACCCTACAATTGTGCTAATCTACTACATCTATTTCATTATATTCATCCGCTGGTGTGATACAGTATAATGAATGTCACAAGTTTATAATTTATACCCAATTGCTTTTCCAGTGGGGCATACTGCATTTAATATAACAATAATAATAATAATAATAATAATAATAATAATAATAATAATAATAATAATAATAATAATAATAATAATAATTAAACAAAAGATTCCACAAGACACCCAACTCCCATCACTGTATTTGTAAATGGTCACCTGACTTATACACAAGCGGTATACCATGTCATCCACGTTCTTAAAAGGTCAGATATATCGGGGCCCAGCTGAAGCTATATAACATTAAGGTACACCACGTCAGTCAAGGATATACAAAGACTCTCTCCCATCAATTTCTCTTCTTGTAGATGATGCCACAGACTCTCAGGGGAGACATACACTTGGATCGCCTTAATGATTCAACAGGTGTAAATAACGACACCTGGCACCTCGCTTTTTGACCTTAAAATCCACGGTGTATTAAGTTGAGGAAACATTATGTTATGGACGGTGAGATGCACCCTTAAACGCTTACCTTTTACACCATAATATCTTCCTTACACCATAACACCTTCCTTACTTACACTTCCCCTACACCCAACACATCCACTTCACCCTTACATCTTTCCTCCACCCTCACACATCCCTTACACCTAACACCTACACTACACCTAACATCCCCAAAATTCTTGACTATCCATTTTTTGTCTAATATCAAGTATTAAGAAAATGTAAAAGATTCCTATTTCACCAAGCTTGTTTATTTTAGAATATCTGTTATTACGATGCTGGGAGACAAGTCTTGAGATGTGACGGAATCAGATGGAAGAGTTAACAGCAAGACAACACAGGTAATTGGAGTGAGTTAATTTGTTACAGGTATACAGTTCAGAAGACGGGAGGATTGTCAACGTCTCCTCTGTGACTCGGCGCCAGCAGTAGCAATCAACAGCGCCAGGCGTTCCCATCCATTGGACAATAACACGCATCTGGGAGTTACGTTGGATGAGCCTCCAGTAGACTTCTGCCTGCACTGGCGCTCTTTACGGTTTGGGACACTAGATTGACTCAGTGCCAGTATGTGCATGTATTTAAGGGGTCATATCAGGGGTTCGGTGCTGATACGATACTGTGTGTGTGTGTGTGTGTGTGTGTGTGTGTGTGTGTATGTGTGTGTGTGTGTGTGTGTGTGTGTGTACGTAAAAGAGGACGCTCAGAATGAGTCTTCGCTCCCAAAACTAAGTGTCATGCTAATCCGGAATTCCTGAACTTATGTACAGAAATCGAAGTGAGTTTGGGAGATGTATTTAACTTCACAGACATCAATATTATTCTCCTATCATATAAATATCATCTTGTGTTATGTACAAAATTAACAAAGACAATCTTTGAGACATATTACGTATGTTAATTGTGTTTCTAAACCTGTGCTAAGTGAACGAATAGTCTTGGTGTCTTGTTGATGGACCTGCACTGCAGAAGCATCTAGACTGAGTGTTGAGAACCATCACTTATTTATATCTCCTCTATCAGTGACACTTTGTCCCCTTAGGTATCGATAACAACCACAATAAAGCAATCTAACACAGGTAGACCAGGTAGTATTCATATGAGACCTGTTGATAAGTAATTACCTTAGCAGTTTATGTCCCCGATGACTTTGATATCCTAAGTCGTATCGATTTACTGTTTATCATTGTTTGTATGCCCGCACTATCTATGTATGATGTACACTTACATTACCTATATACACGCAGCTTTGGCGTAAAATTGTATGAAGATTCTACCGACTAAATATCCATATATCTATCTATCTATACCTTGCAACACGACCGATAGATAGACCCCGGGTCGTCTCAGGTACCAGGAGCGTGTTTTGTCTTGACACCTTCTGCTGATCTTCACGGGTGTGAAAAAGTTCATTAAATGGCCACAAAACTTGCGTCGGTCAGCCGCAGGTGCGCTGTTCACATCGGGAAAATAACTCGAGCAGCCTGGGTGGAGGTCAGTACAATTAAGGTCATTTGGTGGAACATGTCAAGTCACAAGAGTATTTTTTTCTGTCTCTCTTCTCGTTGAGTACGAGTCCGTCCAGCTCAGAGGAATGCCACTAATAAGTACTTGTTTGGTCATGCATGTCGGCAGTGTTTTATTGAAGGTAGACTGTTTTGTTTTGTTTTGTGTGTGTGTGTGTGTGTGTGTATCTTCTAAGTGTACATCATGAATGCTCAATATGAACACAGGTGCTTATAGGTGCGATTCAACAGGGTAACTGAAGAGGAGAGCGTACACGCACGCACACACATGCACCGAGTCACTCATTAATCAATGCCATTCAATCATTCTCACAGTGATAACAAACAAAACAGATATAGAGCAAAATAAATAAAGCAAAATTATCAGAGGAAGATGGAGCCAGGTAGAGCGCCTTCAGGTCTCAAACACCAAGCCACCCCCCCCCCCCACCAAAAAGTGAAAATATCCAACTTCATTATTGTTAACTAACCTTAAGTACGGAGACATGAAGAAGTAATCACAGTAACCATGTATCGGATCCTCTCATGAGACAATCTCTCTGTAAAAGAAAGAAAAAAACAGACTTACTTATTCACCGTCATATAACAACCCGGCATAATTTGTATAACCAACACGTCCGATTAAGCATTAAAACGCCAGCGGACTCTTACACAACGTTCTTCACCGTCTTCATATTGTGTAGGTTATGGTTCATAGGTTAATGATACTAACTAACCAGGAGCTACAGTATGAGTTAGTTAGCCCCACTCCAACTCCTCCCCTGTGTCACACCACCATGAAGTACCTACAGTGTTGACCCTACAGCTGACCTTTGAGAGAGAGAGAGAGAGAGAGAGAGAGAGAGAGAGAGAGAGAGAGAGAGAGAGAGGAGAGAGAGAGAGAGAGAGAGAGAGAGAGAGAGAGAGAGAGAGAGAGAGAGAGAGAGAGAGAGAGAGAGAGAGAGAGAGAGAGAGAGAGAGAGAGAGAGAGAGAGCACGTTGAACTGACATGAAGTAGGTTATGTGTTACTGAAATATTATTAATTAAGAGCTTTATGTATTGTAGTAGAAGTTAACTAATGTTGAAGCCAAAGACGACAAGTTACATTTAATCTTTTGTGTAAGGTATTATAAGCGAATAAAATATGTACTTAATTCTTTTATCTGTATGATATTCTAATTTTCTATTTGTTCATATATCTGTTTATAACTCTCTGATTCTATCTATCTATCCATCCATTCACATAACTACATATTTATCTATCTATTCTGCCTGTTTATTTGTTACTCTTCATATAACTCTTTTATTTATATATTCCTCTTATTAATTAAGTGATCTTTCATTGATCATTAACTCATACCTGACGTAATCCATAGCAAATAAAGAAATAAAAAGTTTATACTCCTACTATAGTTCATTAGTTATCAGTTTTCCAATATTGTAAATAGTTTTCACATTATTTCGTCTTAGCTAATATTATCAGTCTTCTAAATATATATATACTAAAGTCTCTTGTTAATTTGTTCAGTTTTTCTATTGTTCAGGAGGATATTGTTACACGGTCTACATAAATTATCTATGAGGCAGCTTAATGATACACAACAATATGAAAAACTATAGTTCTTATGAAGCACTGTTTGGGTCTAATGTATTTCTGCAGCTTTGTTATTATTATTATTATTATTATTATTATTATTATTATTATTATTATTATTATTATTATTATTATTATTATTATTATTATTTACTCGTTTACTGATTTTTTACGATTTACAACATCATTTCACAATTATTAATTATCTCAGCATGATTCATTTCTCACAAACCATCAAGAATATTAATAATAGAAAGAATCGTTGGAAATGTTATGTACAGTATATATACAAAATTATTGACGACAATTAAAATCCTCCAACAACCTTTTTATTTATTAAAAGTATAGCTGAACATAAGTCTTTTATTGTTGCTTCAAATATTAGCATAATTAACTGTTGCAAAGTTAGAGAAGCTACAGCTGAAAATGATTAAGTGATCGTTATCGTTAATTTCTATATATTATATTATGTAGTTGTCATAGCGTTTAGAGTAATATCAAGGATCAGTAGTATGTATGTATGTATGTATGTATGTATGTATGTATGTATGTATGTATGTATGTATGTATGTAGGTTCTTATAAAAGGACGATGTGAATGTGTAACAAAAAACATATTGTTGTATACGTTTAAAACACTTTAATAAGAATGTTCAGAAAAGAGGAAATTACCCTCAGATCTACAGCCAACACTACCTAGCCTTCTGTAGTTTATATTTTTGAACACCAAATATTGTTTAATGTTATTCCGCTTTACATTTTTTTCATTGTGGTAATACAAATAAGAAGATGAATAAGTTGCTTCACAATGTATATGTAAAGCTTCACGATATTTGTGTCCTATTAGTGTACACTCCTGGAATTAAAGAAACTGGATAATGATAAACACCCATAGCCTTAGTTAGATCATTATATGGAGTTCTGATTCAAATACAGGCATATATAAGCATAAGCAAAATGCAGTGGCCTAGTGGTTAGAGAACTGGCATTAGATTTCTCTATCCCAGGGGTCAAGTAAAGAGCATAATTATATCGTCGTGGATTTATCACATATTTCACCTTAATGACGGTCTTAATGAGTGGAAAATGGTCAGGGCAGGTGAGTGACGGGCTGAGAGACTCCCTGATCCTTGGTTGCTGTCCTATGCCTTATATTGGGAATCCTAGACATCCTTGTATCTAGAATCCTACACCTCCTTGTCTACAGAATCCTACATCTCTTGTATCTAGATTCTGCACTTCCTTGTATCCAGAATCCTACACCTCCTTGTCTACAGAATCCTACATCTCTTGTATCTAGAATCCTACACTTCATTGTCAACAGAATCCTACATCCCTCATCCCTTGTATCCAGAATCCTACATCTCCTTATATCCAGAATTCTACGCCCTTTGTATCCAGAGTCCTACACCTCCTTGTCTAAATAATCCTAAACACTACTGATAGACTCAAGGAAAGGGAAGCCTTCGTCTCTCCTCCCTGACATAATAATTATTACTCATTTATCTTCCCCCTTCCCTTCTCTCTCTCTAATAACTCTTACATCTCAGCATATGACTAAACGAATCCTCACTCAGCTAGGAGAAAATTAGCTGTGTTGGGATGAAGGGAGGACACCCAGTAGCTGTGGAAGAGACTTAGCACGGGGAGGACTGGCCTATTGGCCTAAGACCCTCTCATCTTAGTCAATGTCTAGTACAACACCTAACTAGTATTGTAGTAATAATAATAATAATAATAATAATAATAATAATTAATGACCAATATAACCAGTTTTTCATTCTCTCACCCACCACTCGCCTTGTTTCTATCTGTTTCCATATTCTTTAACCTTCTTTATTATTTCTTACACCCTTCATTTATTCTCTTTTCTCTCTCTTCCAGCGTTATTAAAAAAATTCTCTACATCCACCATCATTACATTTTAAGTATTCTCCATCTTATTTATATTGATTACCTCCATCACTTCCGTTCCTTCTATATCTGTAACCATCTAAGTTTGCACAGTTCTATCCTTCATCCTGTCCCCTCCTTCCCAATAACCTCCCTCCCTTCCTTTCACCACTACTCCTTACTCCCCACTTTATACTTGCAGGTGTCCAGTTAACATCTTCGGCTCCCTTCCCAAACTCCCCTATCATATTCTCTCCCTCCTGGTGGACTTGTTCCTTCCCTCCCTCCCTCCCTTCCCTATGGTCCCTTCTGATGGTCTTGTTCCTTCCCTCCCTCTAAGTCGGGTGGTCCTTCCTGGTGGTCTTGCTCCCTCCCTCCCTCTAAGTCGGGTGGTCCCTCCTGGTGGTCTTGCTCCCTTCCTCCCTCTAAGTCGGGTGGTCCCTCCTGATGGTCTTGTTCCCTCCCTCCCTCTCAGTCGGGTGGTCCCTCCTGATGGTCTTGCTCCCTCCCTCCCTCTAAGTCGGGTGGTCCCTCCTGATGGTCTTGTTCCCTCCCTCCCTCTCAGTCGGGTGGTCCCTCCTGATGGTCTTGCTCCCTCCCTCCCTCTAAGTCGGGTGGTCCCTCCTGGTGGTCTTGCTCCCTTCCTCCCTCTAAGTCGGGTGGTCCCTCCTGATGGTCTTGTTCCCTCCCGCCCTCTCAGTCGGGTGGTCCCTCCTGATGGTCTTGTTCCCTCCCGCCCTGCCAACACCCCCTGCCTACCCCCTCTCGTGCCGTGTACTCAACATTATGCATCACTCCAGGCTCTCTCTCTCGCAAGCTGGCCAAACATACTTCATTTCGCTTTTACTAAATATTCTTACTTCATCGTTGGTTAAGAATTAGCTCGATATGAACCTTTGATGGATTTACGCATCAGAAATATATTACCTTATATCTTTCAGTCTCTCGGTGGTGAATTATAGAGTATTTTTCTAGTAGTTTTGTTGTGTGTTGATGCATAGTAAAGTTGGTGTTTTCTTTCTCTTTTTGGGGGGAGGGGGGTAGGGTGGAAGTGGGGGTGGGGATTGTTGAGATAAATGCGTTTTCTGATGTACAGGTTACGTGATGTTTGATACAGGTAGACTGTGTATGTTAATTGCTGTTGTGGAAGTTTCTTTTTATATTATTTTATTTATATTTTTTTCTTTAGCATCTCGGGCCACATTTGTGAAATATATTCGATGATTAGCCACAGTGCCAAGGATGATGTATATATACCCACTCCCTCCCCACCCTGGCCACATCAAAAACCACACCTTAAAACTGTGGCCACCATGTGTCTAGCACCACCACCATCTTGGGCATGGCGCTATTCTAGCCACACCAGTACACACCAACATCATGTCCATACAATTATCCTGACCACACCACTATACTAAAATATCATGGCCATAACACTCTCTTGGCCACACATCTACACGCATACATCATGGCCATACTACTATATTGGCCACACCACCACACACACACAAACATCATGGCCATACCATTATCTTAGCCACACCACCACATAAGCATCATGGCCATTTCGTGACCATGGCTTCATCACCACCCCACACCCACCAAGGTCACAAAATCAAACTGACCACACCACCAGCCCTGTGACTGACTTCTCACTTTGGCCACACTATCACCATACCTACACTACCACCCTAGCCACATTACCACCCTAGCCACATTACCACCCTAGCCACACTACCACCCTGACCACGGCCCCACCATGGCCATACCACCCTGAACGCACTATCTTGGCCACATTATTACATGAACACAGAAGTACCCTTGGAGGAAGTGAAACATTGATAGAGAGAGAGAGAGAGAGAGAGAGAGAGAGAGAGAGAGAGAGAGAGAGAGAGAGAGAGAGAGAGAGAGAGAGAGAGAGATAGATAGAGATAGATAGATAGATAGATAGATAGATAGATAGATAGATAGATAGAATCATTGTACATACTTAATAAAATTACTAAAACACTTCGTATTTACTGTTTTTATATTATTATCTCTTGGCACACACACACACACACACACACACACACCTTTAAACTACCAACACGTAAATAAGTAACACATTACAAACATTATTATACCTCCACAAACATGCACGGAAGCTGCTGGTCGATGCGGCGCCACTCTTACCGTAAGCGAAAGACCCTCTAACAACACGGCCACAGAAAGGAGCATCATTTTATCTCATAACAGTTCCTGATTTACGAAAAACCTTCTCAGATGTGGTCCTATTTTTCCTGAGAATGACCTCCCATATCACGTCCTCTAAATCAGTGGTTCTCAACCTTGTTTGCCCCATGCACCCCTTTCACCATATGTCAGGATGTCATTCCCCCCCTCCTTTCCAAGATTGTCTGCCTTAAAAAGTGCATTCCAAATAATATGCATATACTACTAAAAATCCTTTATTTTTTCCATATTAGTACATATACATTCCCCCCCCCTCCCCCGAAAACCTGAATTCCCCCCCTGGGGGGACTTCTCCCCTGGTTGAGAACCCCTGCTCTAAATGCTTTCATTCTCCGCCACATTACAGATGAGGAGCAGCCAGTCTCTAAGATCCCCTCTTAAGAAAGACCCATGGATCTCCCTACCTCTTGCTTCTGGTCACGCTAAGACTCCTTCTCAGAGAGTTACACGGACCATTTTCGTTTATCACCCATAATGCATCGGTTGCTTAAGATGACGCGCGCGACAAGGTCTCCCTGGCGAGAGCTGATTGGCTAGCTGGGCGACACGTTCTGACGCATCTCAAATAGAAGATGCAAATGTTCTTCCTTGGTTGAAATTAGTGCAAGAATGAACGTATTTCGTTCCCTTTTGAAGTGATTTTCCTGACTCTCTTTATTCAGAATCCACTCTTGTGTATAAAATTAGATTGTGTAAAAAAACATAAATGCACTTCATTTTAACAGCAAAATGCAATCAATATATTCACACTCACAGATAAAATCCATCCCATCCACGCCAAACAAATTTACAGAAACCACCGCTATTTAACCGCTGGGTATAACACTAAACGCTAAGAGCTAATACAACCCTATCCAAGGCTGAGACATATTCCCCCACGGCTAAAGTCTAGACCCTAAAGCGCTGAAACACACCACAACAACCAAAGTATGAGAACCACTTTGGATCTCGGAAAAGCGACTGGAATAGATGTTAACAACCCATAAGTTAAGAGTGGAACTGTACACCGGAATTGAAAGGCGGACGTAAGCACGGAACAGCAAGGACATAAATGGCGTCGAATACCCATCTTTCCGATCGTTTAATTTCCGATAAGAAGGATTTAACAAAAGATTCACGAACGGCGATACCGAATTGGATCCCACCAAGCACTTTGTCTAGCGCCGCGCCGGAGTTTGTCACTGATAGTTTTAGAGGGACGAAGTGTGTCCTGCCCACCTACCCTCTGCTGCGTCGTTTTCTTCTTATCTTTTCCCTTTTCCTTCGTTGAGTATTATATTATATCTTTATTATCCATTTTATTATCTTTATCGCTTCTCCTAGCTTGTAATTTTTCTTTATTATTTTGCATAAAAATTTTTATCATTACCTTCAGTTCTATATTAATATTATTATTATTATTATTATTATTATTATTATTATTATTATTATTATTTATTTTATTTCCACTCATTTATTAATCAACTTTTGCTTTATTTTTATTTCTTATGTATTATTATCATGCTTTTTATTATCTACTAGTTTTTATTATTTTTCCTCCTTCCTGTTTTATCTTACGTAAACCTTTCTGTCATTCTTTTCCTCACTATCTATTCTTAATTAGTGACACCAAGAGACAGCCAGACAGACACACAGACAAAGAGAGAAAACAATAATCAGGACTTAGGAGAGAGAAGCATAAAAATATAGACAAGATGACAGACAGACGGATAAACAAAGGGAAAAAGACAAGAGCCAGGGCGAGGAAGGGAGAGAAACGAAGAGACAGACAAACAGACAGACAGACAAAGGGAGAAGATATAAGTCACGAGTGGGGAGGGTGAAACATTAAGAGACAGACAGACAAGAGTGGGAGGGAGGGAGGGAGAGAATAATCTATGATCCTCTCTCCCTCATCCCTACAGCTCCACCAACACATAAATTTCCACTATCAATGCATATTTTCACCCGCTCTATATATATTTAGAAAAAAAAGTCACATTTCCAATAAAGTATTAAAACGTAGTCGAGTAAAAATGTATTAATTCCCTTCCGTGTACGACTAATGAGGCGGGTCTTAACTAAATGAGAAATATTAATTAACTTTCCGCCGATTACTTGACCCATTGAATTAGGGAGAAAAACTCAGCGTAATCTGAATCAAAATATAAATCCTCTAATTAGCTCAAAGATTTCATTAGTTCTGAAAAAGAGAAGAATTAAAAAAGACGTGTTTTATAGCTGGTTTGATGGTTTGTATAGAATGATATTCAAATGATATAATTTTTGCTTGCGATAATGATGTTCTTATGACGTCAGTTATAAGCCTACGACAGAGGAGTGTCTGGCGCCTCGACCTCAACCACACCAGCCAGCGTACATTGGCCGAACACTGTCTTGACTCTCTTCTACCTGTGGGGGTGTATAGATGGGGGCCTTCTCACACCCCAACGTTAACGTAGGCATTTTGGTCTCTATCACCCACGGCGTTTAATAAAAACTATAAGAAACTATGAAGATATGTCGACCTGGCAGTTTGAGTGGGGCAAACAGTGAAGTCTGTACATATGTACTGCATCGTCAGTTTACATGTTATCATCGTTACTCAAGAAGAGCAATATCTACAACATTCATACTTAATATAACATAATCTTGCCATGACAGTTCCTACAGCAAGTATGTTTTTTCTGAGTCGAATGTCAATGTTACAGCCTTGATAAATTTTCTCTGTAGAATATTGTAAGTCTATGCGTATGTCCACAATATATCTTGAGGGCTGAAAGAAGTAATATCTGTCCATAGTAGGTGTTTTTATTTCTGTCCATCTCTGTTTATTGATAACAGAAGTTGTACGCTAAGAAATACTTATACATAGAAATTTTCCATAGACGCTAAGCATGTTACCTCTCCCTGACCTTCTGACGAGGGATTGGGGGGTGGTAGGAGAGGGAGGTAAGAAAGGTGCAAGGAAGGAGGAAAAGAGAGGATGTAGGAAAGGGGAAGTGCCAAGGGAGAAGATAATTTAATGAGAGAGGAGGAAGGGAGACAAGGAGAGGAGGTACTAAAGGGGAGGTGGCATGTAGTGGGAAAGAAAGGAGTTAGCAGAGAAGGGGAGGTAAGAGGTAGGGAAAATATGCTGGGAAAGAGGAGGTAGTAAAGGAGAGGTAGCGAGGAACAAGAGGGGAGGGGTGTTGGAGGGGAGAGGGAGATGAAAGTGGGACATTGACTCAACACAAGATAACAAAACAAAAAAGAGTAAAATAGAAAGGTAATTAGTTATTCTCTATGTGGAACAGAATCTGAATGTGTCTATTGATTTTTTCTGTCCATAGGAAGATTGGGCTAGTGAGGTGGCACGAGTACTAGTGGACGGACACACGGACAGATGGACGTAGTGAAGGACGGACACACGGACAGATATATGGAGAAATTAAATAAAGATGATAGTGAAATATAAGATAAACAAAAGATACATTGATTAAGTGTACTCTTAAAATTAGGTATCCACTTACAGCTGGGTGGACTGTAGGTGCCCAGCCGTGAGCCAGGCCTCTTTTCCTTTTTTTTTTCAAGACGGAAGAGACTATATCCACTCAGCCAACGAATTCTTTTATGTGGAGTAAGCACTAATGATGCGACGTAAGTGTATGTAAAGTAAACTATTTTCGTTAATAGTTTATACCACAAGAAGAAGTGATGAGATATGACCCTAAAATTAGCGTATGAAGTAAATGCACATTAAATATAAAATAAAAGTAAGTTACCTACTTCCCAATAAAACAAGAGTCCTTGGCATTAGACACAGACTACAGTATAAGTGTAAAGTAACTGACCTATTTCTTACTCAACACAAGACATGAGTTCAAACTAAGCCACACTAAGCCATGGTAATAATGAAACACAAAATATCAACTGGTATAATTAGACATATCTCAGGTAATAGACATAAATCCCAGTGAATTAAACTCTGTCGTACCTCATACTGTAATTACCTCAACTAACAGGTGTGTCATTGTTGTCGTAATTATGCAACGTTGGTCTTATAGTAAAAGTGATGATAGTTCATTGGAAGGAAGAGACAAATTGCAGTAAGGATTAAGCAGTATAGACATGAAGCCTGAGCATGATGAGAGTATAATGTGACATAATATTGGATCATTATGGGACTAATTATAATGTGACGTGATAATTGAGCGTATTGGAACCGATTCACCAGGTACTAATTAGGCGTGGCATTGAGCATAATGAGACTATAATGTGACATGGCACTAGAGCATAATAGGCCTGATTCACTACTGCTTAGACGGGACACTGAGAGTAATACGACTGTCTTGACTGTAACTGGACATGACAACTGAGCATAATTACACTCCATTAACACAAGACATAATAATCAGGCATAAAGAGACAAACTCGAGTATTATAACATATGATATTGAATTATAATAAAACGGCCAGGAGTATCATAAAGACATGAGGTTGGGGTAAAATAATGATACTCGAGACTGGAGGATTATGGGGAAAGGCTGAAGGAAAACATGGGATAATGTGGAAGTAAAAGATAGATGAGAATGTAAGAATAAGATAAAAGTATGATAACATATATACGATCAAATAAGACACAGAGGAGGTGAAATAAGACTTGATGACGTAATACACAAGAGAAGGTGCAATAAGGCTTGACGGTGTAAGACAGATGTAATGAGTGGTGTAATAAGCCTTGGAGTAACTATGAGTAACAGAATGACAATGAGTAATAAGACTTACAACCACAACAATGCCCAGAGAAATGATAAGACTCGAGTCAACAATTAATCTCGGGGTTGAAATAAAGCTCAGGGCAGTAATAAAGCTCAGGACAGTAATGACTTTCGGGACAGTAATAAGACTGGGAAATAATGAGACTTGGGACGGTAATAAGGCTAGAACCATTAATAAATAAGTCTTTGTGCAGTTATGAAACTTACACAATAGAATTCAAGGTCAGTACAATAGTAAGGCTCAGGGACAATAAGACTCAGACCAGCACACTAATAAGGCTCGGGGAGGAGGTAGTGTGTGTGTTTGTGTGTGTGTGTGTGTGTGTGTGTGTGAGTAATATAGTACTGGTGGTGGAGGTGAGGTGGCGGTCAGCGGCAGTGCTCTCATGATAATAACGCAGTAATTATCCTGGTAATACACCCTCCACCATTAATAACATTAACAACACGTAGGAAACTCGCACCCGCCTCGCCACCGACCACCCAGCCAGCCAATCACATCCCGCCGTGGAGAAACTAGCCGCTGACTGGCCGCCTGCGGGGTGGGATGATGATGGGGATACGCAGCAAATGCACCACAATGGCGAACCCTTTCATCCATGGTGACTAAAACAGGTCCGGAGACTGCCCCCACCCCCTCTCCCTCCTCCCCTTCCTCCACAGTCCCTCCTCCTCCACCACCCCTCTGTATTCAAAGCCGCCAAATATACTGTAATTTTGGTGCGTTTGATGTGCTATGCTTTCATTAGTAGAATTAAAATGAGTAAGGGCATAATGACTGTGTAAGCGTGGTTCTGAGGCCGGCCAGGCTAGATGTTGCCGCCTATAATGTGGTCACGCCAAGATGGAGATGAACTAGCGCGGTGATGCTGTGGCGGGATGCTCTCTCTCTCTCTCTCTCTCTCTCTCTCTCTCTCTCTCTCTCTCTTTCTTTTCTTCTTCCCTCCTAACTTCTCTCTAGCCTTAACAGCTATTTTACATCTCTCTCTCATTCCTCTTCCTCTTCCTTGTCTTTTTTGCTCCTTCCCTTTCTCCCACCCTTTATCCTCAAATTCCTCAATCTATCCACATCTTCTTCCTATTCTCCCTCCCTTCCTGCAACCTTCCCATCCCCGTAATTACTGCCCTCCCTCTCTCCTTCCCTTTCTCTCTCTTCCCTCCCTCCACTTCTTTTCAACCTCCTACCTCATTTCCTCCCCTTCCTACCCTCCCTCTGTCCTTGTCATTTCTCTTGCCCCTAAAAACACATTTCCTCATTTTTTTCTTTATCTTTCTTATTATACTTCCTCTTCCTTCAAATTCCTCTTCTCTCTTTGCCCTCCTCCTTTATCTTCCTCTTCCTCCTTTGCTTTACTCATCCTTCTTCCCCATTCCCTCCCCTTCCGTGATTTCCTCGCCACTCCTCTACCTACCTCACCATCGTACCCACACCATCTCCCCGCCTCAAAACCCTCCCAACTCACCCCCCATCCTCCTACCCTCAAGCCCTTCCTCATCACTCTTCTTCATCCTACTTCACTCATTCCAAACCTCTTCCTCATTCTCCTCCTCCTCACTCCTTCTCACTTCCCCTAACCACACTCCTCCCTCCCATCATCGCTTCCACCTTCCCATCAACTCTCCACTCCACCTCTGCCCTCACCTCCTCCTCAACCCCCCCCCACACCACCTCTTGCCCCTCCTCCACCCATCCTACGCCCCTCGACTCTCCCCCGCTGTTGCCCACCTCACCTCAATTTTGCCCTGATTTTGTTCGTCGTATTCTAATTATCATAATGCAATCATAATCAGCGCGGGGTTATAATCCGTCTGTGTTATTAGCGCTGAAAATCACACATGTGAGGGGAGAGCAGGAAAGGCAGAGGGAGAGGGGACGGAGAGTGAATGGGAAGAGGAGAGGGGGGAGGAGGGGGTGGGTGAGGGTGAGGCAGGGAAGGGAAGGGAGAAAGAATAAAGGAAGGGGAAATGAGGGGCAAAGGAGAGGGAGTAAGGGAGGTAGGGGATAGGTAGGGAGGAATGAGGGTGGGTGAAGGTGTCTTAGGATATAGGACAAGGAGAGGGAGAGGATAAGGGAAGAGAGAGGGAGGGTAAGGGTGAGATAAGGAGAGGGAATGAGAAGTGCTAGTGAGGGGTCGTAAAATGGGGAGGTGGAGGGGTGGAAGTGAAGGGGTGGGGTTGGAGGAGTCGGGATGGTAGAGAGGAGAAGGGTGGATGCTGTGAGAGGGGTGGATGCTGTGTGGAGGGGTGGAGGGGGGATGCTGGGTGGGAGGTGAAGGGTGGAGAGGGGTGGATGTGTGGAGAGGGGTGGATGCTGTGGGAGGTGGATACTGTAGGGGAGGGGTGGGTAGGTGAAGGTGGGAGAGGGTGGGGTGGGGAGAGGGGGTAGGGTGGGTGTGGTAGGGGTGAGGTGGGTGGTAGGTGAAGGGGTAGGGTGAAGGTGGTGGTAGGGAGATGTGGTAGGAGAGGGTGGGTGGGGAGAGGTGTGGTAGAGAGGTGGGTGGTAGGGTGAGGGTGGGTAGGGGAGAGGGTGGTGGTGGGATGAGTAAAGTGATTGTGGGGAATAGTTATAAGAGAAGAGTGAGATGAAGTGGTAGTGAGAGAAGGAAGGGTTGAAGGGAGTGTGAGGAGAGTGCGAGGTAGGAATAACAGTGAAGAGAAGGTGAACTGTTACATGATAGTGAGGGGAAAATAGGGAGGAGGATGAGGTAATGGTATGGAGGTGGGGAGGGGGAGGAGTGAGATGTATAGTAGAGAAGAGAGAGAGAGGATATGTAGGTCATTCTATATGTAGTAAGGAGGTAAACATACATATCCCTGTACACTATAACAACTGCTAAGGGATGGAGGTTGAGCACAGAGAGAGAGGGAGGGGGGGAGATGATCATTACAAGAGGGGAGGGGGAGAAAGACAGGGCGGGGGTAATTGAGGTAGAGTAGGTAAAGAGGGAGAGTGGGGATAGGGGAGGTCGGTGGTAGGGAAGGAAGGCAGGTGTGGATGATAAGGAGGGAGGGGGTTTGTAGGGAAGATGGGGCGGGTGGGAGGGAGCGTGTGGATGGGGAAGGGTAGGTGACGGATGGAGAGGGAGGAGGGAGGGAGGAGGGAGGAGGGAGGGAGGAGGTTGGTAATAGGGCAGGAGGCTAAGTAGTTGGGAGGAGGAGGAGGACTGAGTATTTGTTGTAGTAGAGACGATGGATAACGGGGAGCATTTTGCTAGGAGAGGATGAGTAGTAGGAGAATTAGTAGTAGCAGGGACATGGTTGATAGTAGGAGGAGAATGAGCAATAGGGAATATTAGGTAGGTGGGTATAGTGAGTGTGGAGTAAATGATAATGGTTGGGGTGAAGGGCAGAG
>NW_024735604.1:0-22986 GCF_018991925.1 Homarus americanus | reverse complement strand
TCTAATTTTCGGAAATTAGATTATCAAACTTTTGAAGTAGATTTCATATTTTCAGGAAATATTACTAATTTAAGAGTAGTTATCATAAAACAGAAATTTGTCACAAAAATGGGAAATATCTATGGAAAGTTGAATTAGATAGCAAATTTGCCGAAAATAGATTATCATAAACAGGAAATTTGTATCACGCAGGCTGGAAATATCTACTTTCCGGGAAAGTTGGTTAGATAACCAATTTTGCTAAAAATAGACTATCATAGAAACAGAAATTGTATCTTATAAAATGGGAAATATCTACTTTTCAGGAAAGTTGGTTGAATAACAAATTTGTAAAAATAGATTATCATAGAAAGCAGAAATTTGTATGTCATAAAGATAGAAATATCGCTGCGAAGTTGGTTAGATAACCAACAAAAATAGGTATCATAGAAAACAGGAAATTTGTATCATAAAAATAGAAATATCTACTTTCACGGAAAGTTGGTTATCTGGTTTCCCGAAAAGTAGATAGATTTTCTAATTTTCGGAAATTAGATATCATAGAAACAAGAAATTTGTATCATAAAAATGAAATATCTACTTTCCAGGAAAGTTGGTTATCTACTTCGAAAAGTAAATAAATTTCAATTTCGGAAAATGAATTATCGACTTTTGGAAAGTAGATTTTCGTATTTTCGAAATATTACCTAATTTGGAAGTAGATTATCCAAAGAAACGAAATTTGTATCATAAAAATGGGGAAATATCTACTTTCCGGAAAGTTGGTTAAATAACCAAATTGCCGAAAATAGATATCATAAACAGAAATTTGTATCATAAAAAATGGGAAATATCTACTTTCAAAGTTTCTTAGATAATAACACCGAAAATAGATTATCATAGAAAACGGAAATTTGTATCATAAAAATGAAATATCTACTTTCACGGAAAGTTTCTTAGATAACAACTTTCGAAAATAGTTATCATAGAAACGAAATTTGTATCATAAAATGCGAAAAATATCGACTTTCCGGGAAGGATTGGTTAGATAACAAATTTGCCGAAAATAGATTATCATATAGAAAACGAAATTTGTATCATAAAATGGGAAATATCTACTTTCCGGGAAAGTTGGTTAGATAACCAAATTTGCCGAAAATAGATTATCATAGAAACAGAAATTTGTATCATAAAAATGGGAAATATCTCACTTTCGCGAAAAGTTTCTTAAATAACCAACTTTCGAAATGATTATCATAGAAACGGAAATTTGTATCAAAAATGGGAAATATCGACTTTCCGGAAAGTTGGTTGATAACCAACTTTCCCGAAAATAGATTATCATAAAACGAGAAATTTGTATCATAAAATGGGAAATATCTACTTTCCGGAGAGAAGTTGGTTATCTACTTCCCCGAAAAGTAGATAGATTTTCTAATTTTCGGGAAAATAGATTATCGACTTTTTGGGAAAGTAGATTTTCGTATTTTCGAAATATTACCTAATTTTGGGAAGTAGATTATCATAAACAGAAATTTGCATAAAATGAAATATACTTTCCGGGAAAGTTGGTTAGATAACCAAATTGCCGAAATAGATTATCATAGAAACGGAAATTTATCATAAAAATGGGAAATATCTACTTTCCGCGAAAGTTTCTTAGATAACAACTTTCGAAAATAGATTATCACTAAAACAGAAATTTGTATCATAAAAATGGGAAATATCTACTTTCCGCCAAAGTTTGTAGATAACCAACTTTCGAAAATAGATTATCATAAAACAGGAAATTTGTATCATAAAAATGGGAAATATCGACTTTCCGGGAAAGTTGGTTATCTCTTCCCAAAAGTAGATAGATTTTCCAATTTTCAGGAAAGTAGATTATCGACTTTTGGGAAATGAATTTTCGTATTTTCAGGGAAATATTACCTAATTTTGAAGTATATTATCATAGAAACAGGAAATTTGTATCATAAAAATGGGAAATATCTACTTTCCGGGAAAGTTGGTTAGATAACCAAATTTCTAAAATAGATTATCATAAAACAGGAAATTTGTATCATAAAAAATGGGAAATATCTACTTTCCGCGAAAGTTTCTTAGATAACCAACTTTCGAAAATAGATTAACATAAACAGTTGTATCATAAAAATGGGAAATATCGACTTTCGGAAAAGTTGGTTAAATAACCAACTTTCCGGAAAATAGATTATCATAGAAAACGAAATTTGTATCATAAAAATGGGAAATATCTACTTTCCAGGAAAGTTGGTTATCTACTTCCCCGAAAAGTAGATAGATTTTCTAATTTTCGGGAAAGTAAATTATCGACTTATTGGGAAAGTAGATTTTCGTATTTTCCGGAAATATTACCTAATTTTGGAAGTAGATTATCATAGAAAACAGAAATTTGTATCATAAAAAATGGAAATATCTACCGGGAAAGTTGGTTAGATAACCAAATTTGCAAAAAGTTATCATAGAAACAGGAAATTTGTATCATAAAAATGGGAAATATCTACTTTCGCGAAAGTTTCTTAGATAACCAACAAAATAGATTATCATAGAAACAGGAAATTTGTATCATAAAAATGGGAAATATCTACTTTCCGCGAAAGTTTCTTAGATAACAACTTTCCCGAAAATAGATTATCATAAAACGGAAATTTGTATCATAAAAATGGAAATATCGACTTTCCGGGAAAGTTGGTTAGACACTTTCCCGAAAATAGATATCATAGAAAACAGAGAAATTTGTATCAAAAATAGGAAATATCTACTTTCCGGAAAGTTGATTTATCTCTCAACGAAAGTAGATTGCTTTTCAATTTTTCAGGAAAATAGATTATCGACTTTTGGGAAAAGTAGATTTTCGTATTTTCGAAATATTACCTAATTTTGGGAAGTAGATTATCATAGAAAACGGAAATTTGTATCTATAAAAATGTGAAATATCTACTTTCCGGGAAAGTTGGTTAGATAACAAATTTGCCGAAAATAGATATCATAAAACAGGAAATTTGTATCATAAAAATAAAATATCTACTTTCGAAAGTTTCTTGAATAACCAACTTTCGAAAATAGATTATCATAAAACAGAAATTTGTATCATAAAATGGGAAATATCTACTTTCCAGGAAAGTTGGTTATCTACTTCCCGAAAAGTAGATAGTTGCAATTTTTCGGGGAAAAGTAGATTATCGACTTTTTGGAAAGTAGATTTTCGTATTTTCGGAAATATTACCTAATTTTGGAAGTAGTATCATAGAAACAGGAAATTTGTATCATAAAATGGTAAAAATGAAATATCTACTTTCCACGAAAGTTTCTTAGATAATAACTTTCCGAAAATAGATTATCATACAAAACGGAAATTTGTATCATAAAAATGGAAATATCTACTTTCCGGGAACGTTGGTTAGATAACCAAATTTGCCGAAAATAGATTATCATAAAACGGAAATTTGTATCATAAAAGGGAAATATCTACACTTTTCGCGAAAGTTTCTTAGATAACAACTTTCGAAAATAGATATCATAGAAAGCAGGAAATTTGTATCATAAAAATGGGAAATATCGACTTTCAGGGAAAGTTGGTTGAATAACCAACTTTCCGAAAATAGTTATCATAGAAAACGAAATTTGTATCATAAAAATGGGAAATATCTACTTTCCGGGAAAGTTGGTTATCTACTTCCCGAAAGGAGATAGATTATCTAATTTTCGGAAAGTAGATTATCGACTTTTTGGGAAAGTAGATTTTCGTATTTTCGAGGAAATATTACTAATTTTGGGAAGTAGATTATCATAGAAACAGGAAATTTGTATCATAAAATGGAAATATCTACTTTCCGGGAAAGTTGGTTAGATAACCAAATTTGCCGAAAATGAATTATCATAGAAAACAGGAAATTTGTATCATAAAAAAATGGGAAATATCTACTTTCCGCGAAAGTTTCTTAGATAACCAACTTTCGAAAATAGATTATCATAGAAAACGGAAATTTTTATCATAAAAAATGAAATATCTACTTTCCCGAAAATAGATTATCATAGAAAACGAAATTTTTATCATAAAAATGGGAAAAATCTACTTTCCGGGAAAAGTTGGTTATCTACTTCCCGAAAAGTAGATAGATTTCTAATTTTCAGGAAAAGTAGATTATCGACTTTTTGGGAAAGTAGATTTTCGTATTCGGAAATATTACCTAATTTTGAAAGTAGATTATCATAGAAACGGAAATTTGTATCATAAAAATGGGAAATATCTACTTTCCGGGAAAGTTGGTTAGATAACCAAATTTGCCGAAAATGAATATCATGAAAACAGGAAATTTGTATCATAAAAATGAAATATCTAATTTCCGCGAAAGTTTCTTAGATAACCAACTTTCGAAAATAGATTATCATAGAAAACGGAAATTTGTATCATAAAAATGGAAATATCGACTTTCCGGGAAAGTTGGTTAGATAACAACTTTCGAAACTAAATATCATAGAAAATAGAAATTTGTATCATAAAAAATGGAAATATCTACTTTCCGGGAAAGTTGGTTATCTACTTTCCCGAAAGTAGATAGATTTTCTAATTTTTGGAAAGTAGATTATCAACTTTTTTGGAAACTAGATTTCGTATTTTCAGGAAATATTACTAATTTTGGAAGTAGATTATCATAGAAAACAGGAAATTTGTATCATAAAAATGAAATATCACTTTCCGAGATTGGTTAGATAACCAATTTGCGAAAATAGATTATCATAATAAACAGGAAATTTGTATCATAAAATGGAAATATCTACTTTCCGCAAAGTTTCTTAGATAACCAACTTTCCGAAAATAGATTATCATAGAAACAGGAAATTTGTATCATAAAAATCAAATATCGACTTTCCAGGAAAGTTGGTTATCTACTTCCCGAAGTAGGATTTTCTAATTTTCGAGAAAGTAGATTATCGACTTTTTGGGAAAGTAGATTTTCATATTTTCGGGAAATATTACCTAATTTTGGGAAGTAGATTATCATAGAAACAGAGGAAATTGTATCATAAAAATGGGAATATCTACTTTCCGGGAAAGTTGGTTAGATAACCAAATTTGCCGAAATAGATTATAGAAACAGGAAATTTATCAAAATGTGAAATATCTACTTTCCGCGAAAGTTTCTTAGATAACCAACTTTTCCGCAAATAGATTATCTGAAAAACGAAATTTGTATCATAAAAATGGGAAATATCGACTTTGGAAAGTTGGTAATCTACTTCCCGAAAAGTAGATAGATTTTCTAATTTCAGAGTAGATTATCGACTTTTTTGGGAAAAGTAGATTTTCATTTTCGGGAAATATTACCTAATTTGGGAAGTAGATTATCATAGAAAATGGAAATTGTATCATAAAAATGGGAAATATCTACGTTCGGGAAAGTGGTTAGATAACTAAATTTGCCGAAAATAGATATCATAGAAAAGCAGGAAATTTATCATAAAAAGCAGAAATATCTAATTTCCCGAAAGTTTCTTAGATAACCTTTCGAAAATAGATTATCCATAGAAACAGGAAATTTATGATAAAAATGGGAAATATCGACTTTCCGGGAAAAGTTGTTTAGATAACCAACTTTCCCGAAACAAATATCATAGAAAATGAAATTTGTATCATAAAAATGGGAAATATCTACTTTCCGGGAAAGTTGGTTATCTACTTTCCCGAAAAGTAGATAGATTTTTCTAATTTTTAGGAAAGTAGATTATCGACTTTTGGGAAAGTAGATTTTCGTATTTTCGAAATTTACTAATTTTTGGGAATGGAGTTATCAAGAAAACAGGAAATTTGTATCATAAAAAATGGAAATATCTACTTTCCGGGAAAGTTAGTTAGAATAACCAAATTTGCCGAAATAGATTATCATAGTAAACGGAAATTTGTATCATAAAAATGGGAAATATCTACTTTCCGCGAAAGTTTCTTAGATAACCAACTTTCCCGAAAATAGATTATCATGAAAACAGGAAATTTGTATCATAAAAATCAAATATCGACTTTCCGGGAAAGTTAGTAATCTACTTCCCGAAAAGTAGATAGATTTTCTATTTTCAGGAAGTAGATTATCGACTTTTGGGAAAGTAGATTTTCGTATTTTCGAAATACCTAATTTTGGAAGTAGATTATCATAGAAATGAAATTTGTATCATAAAAATGGGAAATATCTACGTTCCGGGAAAGTTGGTTAGATAACTAAATTTGCCGAAAATAGATTATCTAGAAACAAGAAATTTGTATCATAAAAATAGGAAATATAATTTCGCGAAATAGATAACCACACCGAAATAGATTATCATAGAAAAAGGAAATTTGTATCATAAAAATGGGAAATATCGACTTTCCGGGAAAGTTGGTTAGATAACCAACTTTCGAAAACAAATATCATAGAAAATGAAAATTTGTATCATAAAATAGGAAATATCTACTTTCCGGGAAAGTTGGTTATCTACTTTCCGAAAAGTAGATAGATTTTCTAATTTTGGAAAAGTAGATTATCGACTTTTTGGGGAAAGTAGATTTTCGTATTTTCAGGAAATATTACCTAATTTTGGGAAGTAGATTATCATAGAAAACGGAAATTTGTATCATAAAATATGGAAATATCTACTTTCCGGAAAGTTTCTTAGATAACCAACTTTCCCGAAAAGTTATCATAAAGAAACGAGAAATTTGTATCATAAAAAATGGAAATATCGACTTTCCGGAAAGTTGGTTATCTACTTCCCGAAAAGTGAATAGATTTACCAATTTTCGGAAGAAATGAATTATCGACTTTTTGGGAAAGTAGATTTTCGTATTTTCGGAAATATTACTAATTTTAGGAAGTAAATTATCATAGAAACAGAAATTTGTATCATAAAAATGGGAAATATCTACTTTCCGGGAAGTTGGTTAGATAACCAAATTTGCCGAAAATAGATATCATAAAACAGGAAATTTGTATCATAAAAATGGAAATATCTACACCGAAAGTTTCTTAGAAAATCAACTTTCCCGCAAATAGATTTTCATAGAAAACGGGAAATTTGTATCATAAAATGGAATATCGACTTTCCGGGAAAGTTGGTTAGATATCCACCGAAAATAAATATCATAGAAACAGGAAATATCTACTTTCCGGGAAAGTTGGTTATCTACTTCCCGAAAAGTAAATAGATTTTCGGGAAAAGTAGATTATCGACTTTTGGGAAAGTAGATTTTCGTATTTTCGGAAATATTACCTAATTTTGGAAGTAGATTATCATAGAAAACGGGTAATTTGTATCATAAAAATGGGAAATATCTACTTTCCGGAAAGTTGGTTAGATAACCAAATTTGCCGAAAATAGATATCATAGAAAACAGGAAATTTGTATCAAAAATGGGAAATATCTACTTTCCGCGAAAGTTTCTTGAACCAACTTTCCCGAAATAGATTATCATAGAAAACAGGAAATTGTATCATAAAAATGGGAAATATCGACTTTCCAGGAAAGTTGGTTAGATAACCAACTTTCGAAAATAGATATCATAGAAAACGAAATTGTATCATAAATGGAAATATCTACTTTCCGGAAAGTTGAGTTATCTACTTCAACGAAAGTAGATAGCTTTTCAATTTTCGGGAAAATGAATTATCGACTTTTGGGAAAGTAGATTTTCGTATTTTCGAAATATTACCTAATTTTTGGGAAGTAGATTATCATGAAAACAGGAAATTTGTATCATAAAAATGTGAAATATCTACTTTCCAGGAAAAGTTGGTTAGATAACCAAATTGCCGAAAATAGATTATCATAAACAGGAGATTTGTATCATAAAAATGGAAATATCTACTTTCCGCGAAGTTTCTTAGATAACCAACTTTCCCGAAAATAGATTATCATAGAAAACAGAAATTGTATCATAAAAATGGGAAATATCGACTTTCCGGGAAAGTTGGTTAGATAACCAACTTTCCGAAATAGATTATCATAGAAAACGAGAAATTTGTATCAAAAAATGGGAAATATCTACTTTCCGGGAAAGTTGGTTATCTACTTCCCGAAAAGTAGATAGATTTTCCTAATTTTTCAGGAAAGTAGATTATAGACTTTTTTGGGAAGAAGTAGATTTTCGTATTTTCGAAATATTACCTAATTTTGGGAAGTAGATTATCATAGAAAACGAAATTTGTATCATAAAAATGGGAAATATCTACTTTCCCGCGAAAGTTTGTTAGATAACCAACCGAAAATAGATTATCATAGAAAACAGGAAATTTGTATCATAAAAATGGAAATATACTTTCCAGAAGTTTATAACTTTCCGAAAATAGATTATCTCAGAAAACAGGAAATTTGTATCATAAAAATAGAAATATCGACTTTTCCAGGAAGTTGGTTAGATAACCAACTTTTCCCGAAAATAGATATCATGAAAACGAGAAATTTGTATCATAAAAATGGGAAATATCTACTTTCCGGGAAAGTTGGTTATCTACTTCCCCGAAAAGTAGATAGATTTTCAATTTTGGGAAAATAGATTATCGACTTTTGGGAAAGTAGATTTTCGTATTTACTCGGAGAAATATTACCTAATTTTGGAAGTGATTATCATAAAACAGAAATTTGTATCAAAAAATGGAAATATCTACTTTCGGGAAAGTTGGTTAGATAACCAAATTGCCGAAATTATCATAGCAGGAAATTTGTATCATTAAATATGGAAAATATCGACTTTCCGGAAAAGTTGGTTATCTACTTCCCCGAAAGTAGATAGATTTTCTAATTTTCGGAAAGTAGATTATCGACTTATAGGGAAATTGTATCATAAAAATGGGAAATATCTACTTTCCGGGAAAATTGGTTAGATAACAAATTTGCCGAAAATAGATATCATAGAAAACAGGAAATTTGTATCTAAAAAATGGGAAATATCTACTTTCACGAAAAGTTTTTAGATAATCAACTTTCCGAAAATAGATTATCATAAAAAACGAAATTTATTATTATAAAAATGGGAAATATCTACTTTCAGTTCTTAGATAACCAACCCCGAAAATAGATTATCATGAAAACAGGAAATTGTATCATAAAAATAGGAAATATCGACTTTCCGGGAAGTTGGTTAGAATAACTTTCGAAATATCATAGAAAACGAGAAATTGTATCATAAAAATGGGAAATATGTACTTTCGGAAAGTTGGTTATCTACTTCAACGAAAAGTAGATAGCTTTTCCAATTTCGGGAAAGTGATTATCGACTTTTGGGAAGTAGATTTTCGTATTTCGGGGAAATATTACCTAATTTTGGGAAGTAGATTATCATAGAAAACGGGAAATTTGTATCATAAAAAATGTGAAATATTTATCCGGAAAGTTGGTTAGATAACCAAATTTGCCGAAAATAGATTACAGAAAACGGGAAATTTGTATCATAAAAATGGGAAATATCGACTTTCCGCGAAAGTTTTAGATAACCAACTTTCCGAAAATAGATTATCATAGAAACGGAAATTTGTATCATAAAAAATGGAAATATCTACTTTCCGGGAAGTTGATTATCTACTTCCCCGAAAAGGAGATAGATTGTCTAATTTTCGGGAAAGTAGATTATCGACTTTTGGGAAAGTAGATTTTCGTATTTTCGGGGAAATATTATCAATTTTGGGGAAGTAGATTATCATAGAACGAAATTTGTATCATAAAAAATGGGAAATATCTACGTTCTGGGAAAGTTGGTTAGATAACCAAATTTGCCGAAAATAGATTATCATAGAAAACGGGAAATTTGTATCATAAAAAATGGGAAATATCTACTTTCCGCGAAAGTTTCTTAGATAACCAACTTTCCCGCAAATAGATTATCATAGAAAACGGGAAATTTGTATCATAAAAAATGGGAAATATCGACTTTCCGGGAAAGTTGGTTAGATAACCAACTTTCCCGAAAATAGATTATCATAGAAAACGAGAAATTTGTATCATAAAAATGGGAAATATCTATTTTCCGGGAAAGTTGGTTATCTACTTCCCCGAAAAGTAGATAGATTTTCTAATTTTCGGGAAAGTAGATTATCGACTTTTTGGGAAAGTAGATTTTCGTATTTTCGGGGAAATATTACCTAATTTTGGTAAGTAGATTATCATAGAAAACGGGAAATTTGTATCATAAAAAATGGGAAATATCTACTTTCCGGGAAAGTTGGTTAGATAACCAAATTTGCCGAAAATAGATTATCATAGAAAACGAGAAATTTGTATCATAAAAAAAAGGAAATATCTAATTTCCGCGAAAGTTTCTTAGATAACCAACTTTCCCGAAAATAGATTATCATAGAAAACGGGAAATTTGTATCATAAAAAATGGGAAATATCTACTTTCCGCGAAAGTTTCTTAGATAACCAACTTTCCCGCAAATAGATTATCATAGAAAACGAGAAATTTGTATCATAAAAATGGGAAATATCTATTTTCCGGGAAAGTTGGTTATCTACTTCCCCGAAAAGTAGATAGATTTTCTAATTTTCGGGAAAGTAGATTATCGACTTTTCGGAAAGTAGATTTTCGTATTTACGGGGAAATATTACCTAATTTTGGGAAGCAGATTATCATAGAAAACGGGAAATTTGTATCATAAAAAATGGGAAATATCGACTTTCCGGGAAAGTTGGTTAATAACCAAATTTGCCGAAAATAGATTATCATAGTAAACGGGAAATTTGTATCATAAAAAATGGGAAATATCTACTTTCCGCGAAAGTTTCTTAGATAACCGAATTTCCCGAAATTAGATTATCATAGAAAACGGGAAATTTGTATCATAAAAAATGGGAAATATCGACTTTCCGGGAAAGTTGGTTACTACTTCCCCGAAAAGTGGATAGATTTTCTAATTTTCGGGAAAGTAGAGTATCGACTTTTTGGGAAAGTAGATTTTTCGTATTTTCGGGGAAATATTACCTAATTTTGGGAAGTAGATTATCATAGAAAACGGGAAATTTGAATCATAAAAAATGTGAAATATCTTCTTTCCGGGAAAGTTTCTTAGATAACCAACTTTCCCGCAAATAGATTATCATAGAAAACAGGAAATTTGTATCATAAAAAATGGGAAATATCGACTTTCCGGGAAAGTTTCTTAGATAACCAACTTTCCGAAAATAGATTATCATAGAAACGGAAATTTTTATCATAAAAATGGAATATCTACTTTCCGGGAAAGTTGGTTAGATAACCAACTTCGAAAATAGATTATCATAGAAAACAGAAATTTGTATCATAAAAAATGGGGAAAAATCTACTTTCCGAAAGTTGGTTATCTACTCCCCGAAAAGTAGATAGATTTTTATTTTCGGGAAAGTAGATTATCGACTTTTGGGAAAGTAGATTTTTCGTATTTTCGGGAAATATTACCAATTTTGGTAAGTAGATTATCATAGAAAACGGAAATTTGTATCATAAAAATGGGAAATATCTACTTTCCGGGAAAGTTGGTTAGATAACCAATTTGCCGAAAATATTATCATAGAAAACGAAATTTGTATCATAAAAATAGGAAATATCTAATTTCCGCGAAAGTTTTAGATAACCAACTTTCCGAAAATAGATTATCATAGAAAACGGAAATTTGTATCATAAAAATGGGAATATCGACTTTCCGGGAAAGTTGGTTAGATAACCAACTTTCCCGGAAAAACAGATATCATAGAAAATGAGAAATTTGTATCAAAAAATAAAATATCTACTTTCCGAAAGGGTTATCTACTTTCCCGAAAAGTAGATAGATTTTCTAATTTTTGGGAAAGTAGATTATCGACTTTTGAAACTAGATTTTCGTACTTCAGGAAATATTACTAATTTTGGGAGTAGATTATCATAGAAAACCGGAAATTTGTATCATAAAAATGGAAATATCTACTTTCCGGGAAAGTTGGTTGAATATACTTTGCCGAAAATAGATTATCATAAAACGGAAATTTGTATCATAAAAAATGGAAATATCTACTTTCCGCGAAAGTTTCTTAGATAACCAACTTTCCCGAAATAGATTATCATGAAAACAGGAAATTTGTATCATAAAATCGGAAATATCGACTTTCCGGGAAAGTTGGTTATCTACTTCCCCGAAAAAGTAGATAGATTTTTCTAATTTTCGGGAAAGTAGATTATCGACTTTTTGGGAAAGTAGATTTCGTATTTTCGAGAAATATTACCTAATTTTGGGAAGTAGATTATCATAGAAAACAGGAAAAATGTATCATAAAAATGAAATATCTACTTTCCGGAAAGTTGGTTAGATAACCAAATTTGCCGAAAATAATTATCCATAGAAACGAAATTTGTATCATAAAAATGTGAAATATCTTCTCCGCAGTTTCTTAGATAACACTCCCGCAAATAGATTATCGAAAACAGGAAATTTGTATCTTAAAAACGGGAAATATCGACTTTCCGGGAAAGAAGTTTCTTGAATAACCAACTCCGAAAATAGATTATCATAAGCATTTGTATCATAAAAATGGGAAATATCTACTTTCAGGGAAAGTTAGTTTATCTACTTCCCGAAAAGTAAATAGATTTTCTAATTTTCGGGAAAGTAGATTATCGACTTTTGGGAAAGTAGATTTTCATATTTTCGAAATATTCTAATTTGATAGATTATCATAAAACAGATTTGTCACAAAATATGGGAAATATCTACTTTCAGGAAAGTTTCTTAGATAACCAACTTTCGAAAAAGATATCATAGAAACGTGTTATCCGAAAGTTTCTTAGATAACCAACTTTCCGAAATAGATTATCATAGAAAACGGGAATTTGTATCATAAAATGGGAAATATCTATCAGCGAAAGTTTCTTGATAACCAACTTTCGAAAATAGATTATCATAGAAAACGGAAATTTGTATCATAAAAAATGGGAAATATCTACTTTCCGGGAAAGTTGGTTATCTACTTCCCCGAAAAAGTAGATAGATTTTCAATTTTCGGAAAGTAGATTATCGACTTTTTGGGAAAGTAGATTTTCGTATTTTCGAAGGATATATTACTAATTTTGGGAAGTAGATTATCATCAAAACAGAAATTTGTATCATAAAAAATGGGAAATATCTACCGCGAAGTTTCTTAGTAACCCACTTTCCCGAAAATAGATTATCATAGAAAACGAAAATTTGTATCATAATAAATGAAATATCTACTTTCCGGGAAAGTTGGTTATCTACTTCCCGAAAAGTAGATAGATTTTCTAATTTTAGGAAAATAAATTATAAACTTTGGAAAGTAGATTTTCGTATTTTCGAAATATTACCTAATTTGGGAAATAGATTATCATAGAAGCAGAAATTTGTATCATAAAAAATGGGAATATCTACTTTCCGGGAAAGTTGGTTAGATAACCAAATTTGCCGAAAATGAATATCATAAAAACAGGAAATTTGTATCATAAAAATGGGAAATATCTACTTTCCGCGAAAGTTTCTTAGATAACCAACTTTCGAAATGATTATCATAAAACAGATTTGTAGCATAAAATGGGAAATATCTACTTTTCAGGAAAGTTGGTTGAATAACTTCGAAAAATAGATTATCATAGAAAACGGGAAATTTGTATCATAAAAAATGGGAAATATCTACTTTCCGGGAAAGTTGGTTAGATAACCAACTTTCCCGAAAATAGATTATCATAGAAAACAGGAAATTTGTATCATAAAAATGGGAAATATCTACTTTCCGCAAAAGTTTCTTAGATAACCAACTTTCCCGAAAATAGATTATCATAGAAAACGGGAAATTTGTATCATAAAAAATGGGAAATATCTACTTTCCGCAAAAGTTTCTCAGATAACCAACTTTCCCGAAAATAGATTATCATAGAAAACGGGAAATTTGTATCATAAAAAATGGGAAATAACGACTTTCCGGGAAAGTTGGTTATCTACTTCCCCGAAAAGTAGATAGATTTTCTAATTTTCAGGAAAGTAGATTATCGACTTTTTGGGAAAGTAGATTTTCGTATTTTCGGGGAAATATTACCTAATTTTGGGAAGTAGATTATCATAGAAAACGGGAAATTTGTATCATAAAAAAATGGGAAATATCTACTTTCCGGGAAAGTTGGTTAGATAACCAAATTTGCCGAAAATAGATTATCATAGAAAACGGGAAATTTGTATCATAAAAAATGGGAAATATCTACTTTCCGCAAAAGTTTCTTAGATAACCAACTTTCCCGAAAATAGATTATCATAGAAAACGGGAAATTTGTATCATAAAAAATGGGAAATATCTACTTTCCGGGAAAGTTGATTTATCTACTTCCCCGAAAAGTAGATAGATTTTCTAATTTTCAGGAAGAAATGAATTATGGACTTTTGGGAAAATGAATTTTCGTATTTTTCGAAGGAAATATTACCTAATTTTTAGGAAATGATTATCTGCCAACTGAAATTTGTATCATAAAATGGGAAATATCTACTTTCCCTGAGGAAGATTGGTTTAAATATATTGCCGAAAATAAATTCTCTTAAAGCAGGAAATTTGTATCCATAAAATGAAATATCTGCTTTCCGCGAAAGTTTCTTAGATAACCAACACCGAAAATAGATTATCATAAAGAAAACGAAATTTGTATCATAAAATGGGAAATATCGACTTTCAGGAAAGTTGGTTAGATAACCAACTTCCCAAAAATAAGATTATCATAGAAAATGAGAAATTTGTATCATAAAAATGGGAAATATCTACTTTCCGAAAAAGGGTTATCTACTCCCGAAAAGTAGATAGATTTCTATTTCGGGAAAGTAGATTATCGACTTTTTGGGAAAGTAGATTTTCGTATTTCAGGGAAATATTACCAATTTTGGGAAGTAGATTATCATAGAAAACGGGAAATTTGTATCATAAAAATGGGAAATATCTACTTTCCGAAAGTTGGTTAGATAAACCAATTTGCCGAAAATAGATTAATCATAGAAAACAGGAAATTTGTATCATAAAAAATGGGAATATCTACTTTCCGCGAAAGTTTCTAGATAACCAACTTTCCCGAAAATAGATTATCATAGAAAACAGGAAATTTGTATCATAAAAATGGGAAATATCGACTTTCCGGAGAAAGTTGTTAGATAACCAATTTTCCCGAAAATAGATTATCATAGAAAACGAGATATTTGTATCAAAAAATGGGAAATATCTACTTCCGGGAAAGTTGGTTATCTACTTCACGAAAAGTAGATAGATTTTCAATTTTCGAAAGATTATCGACTTTTGGGAAAGTAGATTTTCGTATTTTCGAGGAAATATTACCTAATTTTTGGAAGTAGATTATCATAGAAAACGGAAATTTGTATCAATAGAATATCGACTTTCCCGAAATGATTATCATAGAAAACAGGAAATTTGTATCATAAAAAATGGGAAATATCGACTTTCCGGAAAGTTGGTTAGATAACCAACTTTCCCGAAAATAGATATCTTAGAAAACGAAGATTTGTATCGCAAAAATGGGAAATATCTACTTTCCGGGGAAGTTGGTTATCTACTTCCCCGAAAAGTGAATAGATTTTAATTTTCGGGAAGAAGTAGATTATCGACTTTTTGGGAAAGTAGATTTTCGTATTTTCGGAAATATTACCTAATTTTGGGAAGTAGATTATCATGAAAACGGGAATTTGTATCATAAAAATGGAATATATCTACTTTCCGGGAAGGATTGGTTAGATAACCCATTGCGAAAATAGTATCATAGAAAACGGAGAATTTGTATCATAAAAATGGGAAATATCTACTTTCCGCGAAAGTTTCTTCGACCTTACGAAAATAGATTATCATAGAAACGGGAAATTTGTATCATAAAATGGAAAATATCGACTTTCCAGGAAGTTGGTTGAATAACAACTTTCGAAATAGGTATATCATAGAAACAAGAAATTTGTATCATAAAATATAGAGATATCTACTTTCAGGAAATTTGGTTATCCTACTTCCCCGAAAAGTAGATAGATTTTATCTAATTTTTCGGGAAGAAGTAGATTATCGAATTTTGGGAGAAAGTAGGTCACTATGCTTATTTTCGGGGAATCATTACTAATTTTGAGAGTAGATTATCATAGAAACGGAAATTTGTATCATAAAATGGGGAAATATCTACTTTCCGGGAAAGTTGGTAGATAACCAACTTTCCGAAAATAGATATCATAAGCAGGAAATTTGTATCATAAAATGGGAAATATCAACTTTTTTTTTCCGGGAAAGTTGGTTAGATAACCAAATTTCCCGAAAATAGGTATCATAGAAAACGAAATTTGTATCATAAAAATGGGAAATATCTACTTTCCGGGAAGAATTGGATTTATCTACTTCCCCGAGAAAGTAAATAGATTTTTCTAATTTTCGGGAAAGTAGATTATCGACTTTTTGGGAATGGAATTTTCGTATTTTCGGGAAATATTACTAATTTTGGGAGTAGATTATCATAAAACAGGAAATTGTATCATAAAAATAGAATATCTACTTTCCGGGAAAGTTGGTTAAAACTGCTCAAATTTGCCGAAAATAGATTTTCATAGAAAATGGGAAATTTGTATCATAAATAATGGGAAATATCTACTTTTTCCGCGAAGAAGTTTCTTGAATAACTTCGAAAATAGATTATCATAGAAAGCAGAAATTGTATCATAAGCAAAATATCGACTTTCCGAAAATAGATTATCATAGAAAACGAAATTTATATCATAAAAATGGAAATCCTCCTTTCCGGGAAAGTTGGTTATTTACTTCCCGAAAAAGTAGATAGATTTTCTAATTTCAGGAAGTCGGAATATCGACTTTTTGGAGAAATAGATTTTCATATTTTCAGAATATTACCTAATTTTGGGAGTAGATTATCATAGAAAACGGAAATTTATCATAAAATGGGAAATATCTAATTTCCCAGGAAAGTTGGTTAAGATAACCAACTTTCTAATAATTATCATAGAAAACAGAAATTTGTATCATAAAAATGGAAATATCTACTTTCCGCGAAAGTTTTCATGAATAACCCTTTCCCGAAAATAGATTATCATAAAACAGGAAATTGTATCATAAAAATACATGGAAATATCGACTTTCCGGGAAGAGTTGGTAGATAATAACACCATCAAATATCATAGAAAACGGAAATTTGGCAGCATCATAAAATAGGAAATATCGACTTTCCGAGATTTAAATTCTATCTACTTCCCCGAAAAGTAAATAGATTTTTCTAAATTTCGGGAAAGTAGATTATCGACTTTGGGAAAATAGATTTTTCGTATTTTCAGTGAAATATTACCTAATTTTGGGAAGTAGATTATCATAGAAAGCAGAAATTTGTATCATAAAATGGAAATATCTACTTTCCGGGAAAGTTGGTTAGATAACCAAGCTTTCCCGAAATAGATATCATGAAAACGGAAATTTGTATCATAAAAATGGGAAATATCTACTTTCCGCGAAAGTTTCTTAGATAACCAACTTTCCCGAAAATAGATTATCATAGAAAACAGGAAATTTCTATCATAAAAATAAATATATCGACTTTCGGGAAAGTTGGTTAAATTAACCAACTTTCAATAGATATCATAAAAACAAAAATTATATCATAAAAATAGAATATCTACTTTCCAGAAGTTGTTTATCTACTTCCCCGAAAAGTAAATAGATTTTTAATTTTCGGGAAAGTAGATTATCGACTTTTGGGAAAAGTAGTTTTCGTATTTTCGAGGGAAATATTACTAATTTTGGGAAGTAGATTATCATAGAAAACAGGAGATTTGTATCATAAAAAATGGGAATTATCTACTTTCAGGAAAGATGGTTAGATAACCAAATTTGCAAAATAGATTACCCTATAGAAAATGGGAAATTTGTATCTAAATAATGGGAAATATCTACTTTCACTTGAAAGTTTCTTAGATAACCAACTTTAAAGCCGTTATCATAGAAAACAGAAAATTTGTATCATAGAAAATGAAATATCTACTTTCCGGGAAAGTTGGTTATCTCCCGAAAAATGAAATAGATTTTCTAATTTTTGGAAAGTGAATTATCGACTTTTGGGAAAGTAGATTTCGTATTTTCGGGAAATATTACTAATTTTGGGGAGTAGATTATCATAGAAAACAGGAAATTTGTATCATAAAAAATGGGAAATATCTACTTTCACGAAAGAAGTTTTATGAATAACCAACTTTCCCGAAAATAGATTATCATAGAAAACAGGAAATTTGTATCATAAAAATGGAAATATCGACTTTCCGGAAAAGTTGGTTAGATAACTAACTTTCCGAATAGATTATCATAGAAAACGAAATTTGTATCATCAAAAAATGGAAATATCTACTTTCCGGAAAAGTTGGTTAGATAACCAAATTTGCCGAAAATAGATTATCATAAAACAGAGAAATTTACAGCCCATCATAAAAATGGGAAATATCTAAAACTTTCCGCGAAAGTTTCTTAGATAACAACTTTCCGAAAATAGATTATCATAAAGAAAACAGGAAATTTGTATCATAAAATGAAATTTCGACTTTCCGGAAAGTTGATTTGGAACGTAACTTTCCAGCAAATTATCATAGAAACAGAAATTTGTATCATAAAAATGGGAAATATCGACTTTCCGGAAAGTTGATTTATCTACTTCCCCCGAAAAAGTAAATAGATTTTCAATTTACACAGGGAAAGTAAGATGATCGACTTTGGGAAAGAAAGTAGATTTATCATATTTTGAAATAATACCTAATTTGGGGAAGTAGATTATCATGAAAACAGGAAATTTGTATCATAAAAAAATGGAAATATCTACTTTCCAGAAGAAGTTGATTAGATAACAACTTTCCCGAAAATAGATTATCATAGAAACCGGAAATTTGTATCATAAAAAATGGAAATATCTACTTTCGCGAAAGTTTCTTAGACTTAACTTTCCGAAAATGAATTATCATAAAACAGAAATTTGTATCACTAAAAAATGAAATATCGACTTTCGGGGAAAGTTGGTTAGATAACCAACTTTCCGAAAATCATTATCATAGAAAACAGGAGAATTTGTATCATAAAATGGGAAATCTACTTTCAGGAAAGTTGATTATCTACTTCCCCGAAAAAGTAAATAGATTTTCTAATTTTCAAGAAAAGTGAATTATCGACTTTTTGGGAAAGTAGATTTTCATCTATTTTCGGGAAATATTACCTAATTTTGGGAAGTAGATTATCATGAAAACGAAATTTGTATCATAAAAATGGAAATATCTACTTTCCGGAAAGTTAGTTGAATAACCAAATTTGCCAAAACTAGATTATCATATTTGAGGCAGGGAGAATTTGTATCATAAAAAAATGGGAAATATCTACTTTCCGCGAAGTTAGTTGAATAACCAACTTTCCCGAAAATAGATATCTCATAGAAAACAGGAAATTTGTATATATAATAAAAAATGGGAAATATCTACTTTCCGGAAAGTTGGTTATCTTCCCCGAAAAGTAAATAGATTTTCTAATTTTGGGAAAGTAGATTATCGACTTTTTTGGGAAAAGTAAGATTTTTCGTATTTTCAGGAAATATTACCTAAATTTTGAGATAGATTATCATAGAAAACAGGAAGTTGTATCATAAAAAATGGGAAATATCTACTTTCCGGGAAAGTTCGGATTAGATAACCAACTTTCCCAAAATAACAAAACGAAGTATCATAAAATGGAATATCTTTCCGCCGCGAAAAGTTTCTTAGATAACCAACTTTTCCGAAAATAGTTATCATAGAAAACGAAATTTGTATCATAAAAATGGGAAATATCGACTTTCCGGAAAGTTGGTTATCTACTTGAAAAGTAAATAGATTTTTTCTAATTTTTAGGGAAAGTAGATTATCGACTTTTGGAAAGTAGATTTTCGTATTTTCAAAGGAAATATTACCTACTTTTGGAAGTAGATTATCGCGAAAACAACAGGAAATTTAACATCATAAAATGGAAATATCTACTTTCGCGAAAGTTTCTTAGATAACCAACTTTCGAAAATAGATTATCATAAGAAAAGCAGAAATTTGTATCATAAAATGGGAAATATCTACTTTCCGCGAAGTTGGTTAGATAATAACTTTCCCGAAAACAGATTATCATAGAAAACCGGAAATTTGTATCGCAAAAATGGGAAATATCTACTTTCCGCAAAAGTTCTTAGGTAACAACTTTCCGAAATAGATTATCATAGAAAACGAAATTTGTATCATAAAAATGGGAAATATCGACTTTCCGGGAAAAGTTGGATGATCCTTCAACTTTTCCCGAAATAGATATCATAAACAGGGAAATTTGTATCATAAAAAATGGGAAATATCTACTTTCCGGGAAAGTTGATTCTCTACTTCCCAGCGAAAAAGTAAATAGATTTTCTAATTTTCCGGGAAAATGAATATCGACTTTTGGGAGAGAAATGGATTTTCCTTTTCGGGAAATATTACTAATTTTTGGGAGACCTCCATAGAAACGGAAATTTATCATAAAAAATGGGGAAATATCTACTTTCGGGAAGAAGTTGGTTAGATAACCAAATTTGCCAGAAACTAGATTATCATAGAAAACGGGAGAATTTGTATCATAAAATAGAATATCTACTTTCACGCGAAAGTTGGTTAGATAACCAACTTTCCCGAAAATAGAATTATCATAGAAAACGGGAAATTTGTAGCTCCTTAAAACTGGAAATATCTACTTTCCGGGAAAGTTGGTTATCTACTACTTTCCCCGAAAAAAGTAATAGATTTTCTAATTTTTGGGAAAAGTGAATTATCGACTTTTTGGGAAAGTAGATTTTCATGTTTCAGAAGCTCTTCACTAAAGTACTGAGAGAGAAATGAAATTCTATCCATAAAACTAAAATTGTATCATAAAAAATGGAAATATCTACTTTCCGGGAAAGTTGGTTAGATAACAACTTTCTGAAAATGAATTATCATAAAACAGAAATTGTATCATAAAAATACGAATATCTACTTTCCGCGAAAGTTTCTTAGATAACCAACTTTCCCGAAAATAGATTATCATAGAAAACAGAAATTCTATATCACTGCATCAGAAATATCGACTTTCCGGGAAAGTTGGTTGAATAACCAACTTTCGAAACCGTTCTATCTACAAAGCAAAATTTGTATCATAAAATGGGAAATATCAGCTTTCCGGGAAAGTTGGGACTTTGATAACCAACTTTCAATGCGATATCATAGAAAACAGAAATTTATATCAAAAAATGGGAAATATCGACTTTCAGGAAAGTTGGTTATCTACTTCCCAGTAATAAGATTTTCTAATTTTGGGAAGTAGATTATCGACTTTAGGAGAAGTAGATTTTCATGTTTTCGAGAAATATTCCTACTTTTGGAAGTAGATTATCATAGAAAACGAAATTCATCATAAAAATGGGAAATATCTACTTTCCGCGAAGTTTCTTAGATAACCAACTTTCGAAAATAGATTATCTAGAAAACCGGGAAATTTATCTCATAAAAATAGGAAATATCGACTTTCCGGGAAAGTTGGTTATCTACTTCCCCGAAAAGTAAATAGATTTTTCTAATTTTTGGGAAAGTAGATGATCGACTTTGGAAAGTAGATACTCATATTTTCGAGAAATATTACCTAATTTTGGGAAGTAGATTATCTAGAAAACGGAAATTTGTATCGCAAAAAATGGGGAAATATCTACTTTCCGGGAAAGTTGATTAGATAACCAACTTTCCCGAAAATAGATTATCATAGAAAACCGAAATTTGTATCACATAAAAATGGGAAATATCTGCTTTCCGCGAAAGTTTCTTAGATAATAACTTTCCCGAAAATAGATTATCGCGAAAACAGAAATTTGTATCATAAAAAATGAGAAATATCGACTTTCCGGAAAGTTAGTTCGATAACCAACTTTCCGAAAATGAATATCATAAAACAGAAATTGTATCATAAAAATAGGAAATATCTACTTTCCGGGAAAGTTGGTTATCTACTTCCCCGAAAAGTAAAATAGATTTCTAATTTTCAAGGAAAAGTGAATTATCGACGTTTTGGGAAAGTAGATTTCGTATTTTCGGAAATATTACCTAATTTTGGGAAGTAGATTATCATAAAACAGGAAATTTGTATCATAAAAATGGAAATATCTGCTTTCCGGGAAAGTTGGTTAGATAACCAAATTTGCCAGCTTTAGATTATCATGAAAACGAAATTGTATCATAAAAAATGGAAATATCTACTTTCGCAGTTGGTTAAGGTAACCAACTTTCCGAAAATAGATTATCATAGAAACAGGAAATTTGTATAATAAAAATGGGAAATATCTGCTCAGGAAAGTTGGTTATCTACTTCCCAGTAAATAGATTTTTCTAATTTTTGGGAAAGTAGATTATCCGACTTTTTGGAAAGTAGATTTTCGTATTTTCGGGGAAATATTACCCTAATTTTGGGAAGTAAAAGATTATCATAGAAAACAGAAATTTGTATCTCATAAAATGGGAAATATCTACTTTCAGAAAGTTGATTTAGATAACCTTTCGAAAACTCAAATATCATGAAAACAGGAAAATTTATCATAAAAATGGGAAATATCTGCACCGCGAAAGTTTTGTGAATAACCAACTTTTCCGAAAATAGATTATCATAGAAAACAGGGAAATTTGTATCATAAAAATGAAATATCGACTTTCCGGGAAAGTTGGTTATCTACTTCCCCGAAAAAGTAAATAGATTTTCTAATTTTTGGGAAATGAATTATCGACTTTTGGGAAAGTAGATTTTTCGTATTTTCGGAAATATTACCTACTTTTTGGGAAGTAGATTATCATAAAACAGAAATTTGTATCACCAAAAATGGGAAATATCTACTTTCCGCGAAAGTTTCTTAGATAACCAACTTTCCCGAAAATAGATTATCATAGAAAACAGGAAATTTGTATCATAAAAAATGGGAAATATATACTTTCCGCGAAA
>NW_024735603.1:0-37725 GCF_018991925.1 Homarus americanus | reverse complement strand
TTTCTTACCCTACACTTGATAGTATGGTCTGAAGTCATGATATTGATAAGATACAACTAAATAGTTGGTAAATATTCGTTTTAATGCCCCCTTAGTTTTTTCCTGGGAAATATATTTTTCTGGTGTATTTTGTTGTGCTCTGTTTAAATCTGACATTACTTTTCTTTGAAAATCCACGTTTATGAGAAAATGTCAGAGACAGAACTAACCAACCAAGAAACCTACCTAACCTTACCTAACTTCCTAGCCAGGGGACTCCCCCCCCGTCATATTAAACAATAAGTACTTATTTTGATATCTGGTACCAATGAAGGCAAATAATTCAACTTTCGACATTACCTCCAAAATAGTAGTGACTATCCAAGAAAGTTGAAAGGTAACGTAACCAATACCTAAAGTCCAAATAGCAAAACTTTAACTCTTTCTATAGAAACTGGCGGGGACGTTAAAACGAATCTTAGCCAAATTGTTTTCCACGTATAAGTATTTACAAAATTCGTGGGATATTTAACGCTGATAGATTGTGGTAACTGATAGAGACATTTTTTTTAGTAAACGTTCGTAAATGCATTCCCAACAGAGGCTTTTTTATTTCTTTCGATAATTGTTAAAGTTGGTATCTTACTTTTATAACTGCAGTGAAAGTTGTGAGATAAAGTAGATAGCAATAAATTTTTGTATGATTATATTTACTCTTTCAATTTCCGTGTCGGAGAACATAGTGACGATTGGAAAAATAATATAGAATAAACAACAGTATTAGTTTGTGAAGTGGTGCTATGTTTATTAGACTTATGAAGAGGTAACAATTGTTTTCTTATCTGATATCCGGAAAATATCTCGGGAAGCAGTTCAGAGATATGGACAGCCGATATGTCACTTGTTATCCTCATGTTCTAACGCGCGCACACACACACACACACACACACACACACACACACACACACACTTCAAAAGATTTCAGAATATCAGAAGTTGATCATCAGTGTTGTAAATAAACATGAACACTTAATATTTAACTCGGAGATAACACAACATGACATGGATAACAACTGTAGCAACGAGTGTACAAATACGTATAATGATGTAATATGAAGAGTGGTGGACGAAAGGATATGATAAACGGTATTAAGAAGATATAACTGATAAATTTGATGGTCACTCACATCAAATCAAATCATATTTCAAAATCAAATCAAATCAAATATATTTTTAGTGCAAAATATGACATGACTGCATTATCTCTTGGACTTCGCCTGTATACTGTCACTACACGGTTAATATTACACATACATGCCATACATATTGTTGTACCTTCTTATATACCCTTACAATATATGAACCCAAGCCTTGAGTTAAGGTACCATTTTTGGGGGGAATCCTCGTCAGATTAAATTACATACACCAATTTTGTGTCGTCAGCAAATTTGTCTACCGTGTGTTTCTGCCAACGATTATAGCAATTGTATGTGCTTAATGTACGTACTTACGGTAAATAATAAATTAAGATAGATTAGGTTAAGGTAAGTTGTGTTAGGTTAGGTTAGGTTAGGTAGGGTCATTACCTAATACCTGACCATTGTGGACCTGATCTCACCCTCCTCTGTATATATACACCTTGATTTGTACTTCTCCTTAGTCTGTACTCACTCCTGAAGATGTGAATTACACGAAAGCGCTTGGGAACTTCGTGTTTTCTTCTTTCCTTGTGGTTATCAGCATATATATATATATATATATATATATATATATATATATATATATATATATATATATATATATATATATATATATATATATGTATATATATATGTGCAAATAAATCACTGTAGGTGCGCGTGATCCAGGTATATGCTGATATACTGTATACACACACACACACAGCCTTCTGGTTGCCAAGTTCTTTCAATAAACCGTTAATTATTATTACATATTATTACATATTATTATTATTATTATTATTATTATTACCATTATTATTTATTATTTATTTATTTATTTATTATTTTATTTTATTTTTCATGACTATATATATATATATATATATATATATTATTATTATTATTACTATTATTATTATTATTATTATTATTATTATTATTATTATTATTATTATTATTATTATTATTATTATTATTATTATTATTATTATTATTATTACACGAGTATCAGTGAGTGTACAACGTGAGTATATGTGCACTACATGTTGTCTACATTGAGTATCTCTAAATTAAAGGAACAAGTGTTATGACCTCAAAAGTCAGGGTTCTACTTAAACAAATATAAATGTATTTGAAAAATATGAAGTAGGGTAAAATCTCTAATATTTTTAGATATTTAAAAACTCGACCGGACGGAAGGTTAAGGTTTGAAAAGAAGGACTTGTCTGGGGAAAACCAGACACACGGTAACCTTAACAATATATCAAAGGTGAGAGAGGTGCGGGTATTGTACTAAGGAAATACCATCGGTGTAGTGTGTCGGCGGGAGACCTGCATCTCCCCAGCTGTTTTTGTTTACAGCCGCTGGCGGGAATATTTCAGTTGGCGGGAAATTTTCAAATGCCAATATCCATGTAATGTCTACCGGTTTACGATGAAGAGATTTTATATATACAGTATGTGTATATATTTAGCAGTATGTACACTAAAATATCGATTTTTTCTGTAATTACGTATATTGGTGAATTTAAGAATATTTCCCCAAATGGTGAAGCTGTGGGCCACTACAATGGGACCCGCGGAACCCCACGTGTTGAACTGAAATTCTTGATGTGTTGCCATTTTATAATGTTTTTACTTTAACTCAGCACTTGACCAGGATATTGAGTCATGAGAAATGTTTAACTTCATTTTTCACTTTGCTGACACTTCAAGTAGAATATCAAGATGCAAGAAAATATGTTGAAGTAGATAGGAGTTGAATGGTGCGTGGTATGGACAGATGGCCCCGAGACAGAGGACCCGTCCATGCTTCTTTGTCCAGTATAATTATCAGTTTCCATATTTTGTAAACGTAATTCAGTCACTTGTTGTGTTAATTGGTAGCGAGCACTGTGGTGGATCAATAAAGGCGATATAGATAAAGTTCTTATAATATCCGAGCAGGATAGGACTGTAGCAACGGATTTAAGTTGGCTAAGTTTAGGTTTAGGAGGGAGATAGGAAGGAACTGGTCCACAAATAGGGTAGTGGACGAGTGGAACAAGCTTAGCAACTTTGTAGTAAGTGCGGGAATGCTGGGAAGGTTTTGAAAGGAGGCTAGATAGATTCATGGATGATAGAGAGTGGTAGTAACTCTCGACAGGAGCTGCCATGCACAGGCCAACCGGCCTATTGCAGACTCCTTATGTTCTTATGTTCTTATGGAGATGTGTTGTTTGAGGCGATAATAAAGTGGGGAGCAATGGGTGAACGTTACTGAGGTGTGACTCATTATTGATGGGTCCCGCTCTTGTTGCTGTCACCCTTAACGGCTGTGTGTGTGTGTGTGTGTGTGTGTGTGTGTGTTGTGATGGTGGTGTGTGTGTGTGTGTTGTGATGGTGGTGTGTGTGTGTGTGTGTGTGTGTGTGTGTTGTGATGGTGGTGTGTGTGTGTGTGTGTGTGTGTGTGTGTGTGTGTGTGTGTGTGTGTGTATGTGTGTGTGTGTTGTGATGGTAGTGTGTGTGTGTGTTGTGATGGTGGTGTGTGTGTGTTGTTGTGATGGTGGTGTGTGTGTGTGTGTGTGTGTGTGTGTGTTGTGATGGTAGTGTGTGTGTGTGTGTGTGTGTGTTGTGTGTGTGTGTATATGTGTGTGTTGTGATGGTAGTGTGTGTGTGTATGTGTGTGTGTGTGTGTGTGTGTGTGTGTGTGTATATATGTAATAATAATTAACGGTTTATTGAAGAGCTTGGCAGCAGAAGGCTGAAAATATACAGTTACATATTTGGGGAATGGGTTACAGATTACAAATATATACAAGTGACATAAGTGACACAAATAAGACATATCTTAGATAAGGATCAGCTCAAACTACGGTTCATTTCAACTTATAGTGACAGTGTAAGGAGCAGTGTTTACTGGGGTGAATACACTGATTTATTACATGTTATTGATAATAATTTTTTACAATGATTTGGGACTGGGCTGTTCTTATAGCGATCCAGTTCGTGCACGTATGGGCTGGATGCGAGTTTGTGGTGTCGAACAGCAATTCTCGGACAGGGATCTCAGGTGGTAGTAGGAGCCGGTGTCGAGGGATGGTGTAAACTTCTAGAATTTGCAGATGAGCCGTGAGTGATGGTCAGTGAGAGTCAAGGGTCAGTGTGGTATTTATGTTGTATTATTAATGTTATGATGGTGGTGTGTGTGTATGTGTGTGTGTGTGTGTGTGTGTGTGTGTGTGTGTGTGTGTGTGTGTGTGTGTGTGTGTGTGTTCTGATGGTAGTGTGTGTGTGTGTGTGTGTGTGTGTGTGTGTGTGTGTTCTGATGGTGGTGTGTATGTATGTGTGTGTGTGTGTGTGTGTGTTCTGATGTGGTGGTGTGTGTGTGTGCCTTGATGTTGAGTGTGTGTGTGTGGGTGTGTGTGTGTGTGTGTGTGTGTGTGTGTTCTGGTGGTGGTGTGTGTGTGTTGTGATGGTGGTGTGTGTGTGTGGGTGTGTGTGTGTGTGTGTGTGTGTGTTGTGATGGTGGTGTGTGTGTATGTGTGTGTGTGTGTGTGTGTGTGTGTGTGTGTTCCTGATGGTGGTGTGTGTGTGTTGTGATGGTGGTGTGTGTGTGTGGGTGTGTGTGTGTGTGTGTGTGTGTGTGTGTGTGTGTGTTCTGATGGTGGGCCTGTGTGTGTTGTGATGTTGAGTGTGTGTGTGTGTGTGTGTGTGTGTGTGTGTGTGTGTGTGTGTTCTGATGGTGGTGTGTGTGTGTGTGTGTGTGTGTGTGTGTGTGTGTGTGTGTGTTCTGATGGTGGTGTGTATGTGTGTGTGTGTGTGTGTGTGTTCTGATGTGTGTGTGTTGTGATGGTGGTGTGTGTGTGTGTGGGTGTGTGTGTGTGTGTGTGTGTGTGTGTTCTGATGGTGTGTGTGTGTTGTGGTGGTGAGTGTGTGTGTGGGTGTGTGTGTGTGTGTGTGTGTGTGTGTTGTGATGGTGGTGTGTGTGTGTGTGTGTGTGGTGTGTGTGTGTGTGTGTGTGTGTGTGTTCTGAAGTGGTGGTGTGTGTGTGATGGTGGTGTGTGTGTGTGGGTGTGTGTGTGTGTGTGTGTGTGTGTTGTGATGGTAGTGTGTGTGTATGTGTGTGTGTGTGTGTGTGTGTGTGTGTGTGTGTTCTGATGGTAGTGTGTATGTGTGTGTGTGTGTGTGTGTGTTCTGATGATGGTGTGTGTGTGTGTGTGTGTGTGTGTGTGGGTTTGTGTGTAGAGCGAGGGCGACCTGATAGAGGTGTATAGAGTGGAAGTCAGGGGCTAAACAAAGGGGACATGACAAGGTACTCAAACTATCAACAGAACGAACTTCCGTAACAATGGTTTTAAATTAGACAAATTTAGATTTAGGCGTGAAATAGGTAAACACTGGTTTTGGAAATGAGTAGTGGATGAATGGAACAAGTTACCAAATATCATTAACTCGAATACGCTGAATAACTTCAAACATAGGTTGGATGTATATGAGCAATAGGGGTTGGGTGTAAGCAGGACTGCCAGTATGGTCCAATAGGCCGCTGCGGTTTCCTCCATTCTTATGTTCTTATGGTGAGTGTGTGTGTGTGTGTGTGTGTGTGTGTGTGTGTTGTGATGATGGTGTGTATGTGTGTGTGTGTGTTGTGATGATGGTGTGTATGTGTGTGTGTGTGTGTTGTGATGATGGTGTGTGTGTGTGTGTGTGTTGATGATGTGTGTATGTGTGTGTGTGTGTTGTGATGATAGTGTGTATGTGTGTGTGTGTGTTGTGATGATAGTGTGTATGTGTGTGTGTGTGTTGTGATGGTACTGTGTGTGTATTATGATGGTAATGTGTGTGTGTGTGTGTGTGTTGTGATGATAGTGTGTATGTGTGTGTGTGTGTGTGTGTGTGTGTGTGTGTGTGTGTTTTTTTATGATGGTAGATTGAGTGTGTTTGTGATGGTACTGCGTGTGTTGTGATGGTAGAGTGTGTGTGTGTGGTGATGATGAAATTTTCCTCGAGTCTTGAAAGAGTGTAGGGAACAGATTAGCGGACCCTTGTAAATTTTACAAAATCATTAACAGGTTGTGCCAGACTTGTGGAAACAGGCAAATGTAGTACCCTGTATTCAAAAAAGACAGACATCAGCGTCAACAACCGATCAGTTTGACGTCAGTAGTGGGGAAATTTCTTGAATCAATTATAGCAGATAGCATCCGATCGCATCAGAGAAAACAAATTAATCTACGACTCTCAACATGGGTTTACAAAGGAAAATCTTGTCTAACAAATCTGCTGACGTTTTTAGGAAAGTCTTCAGGTAGTAGATAACATTTTCGAACTTCTGTTTAGTAACCGCATCAGAGGCTTCTAGAAAAGTTATGGCTCATGGTATCGAGGAAAGTTTTAAATTGGATAAAATCATGGCTCAGATAGAACACAGGAGGGTCAGCGTAGATGGTGTTAAATCTGAGTGGGGCCAACCATGGGGTTCCAGGGTCAGTACTAGGCCCACTCTTGTTCATATCTACATGACAGTGATCTGGGATCATGATGCAGCATAAGCAAGTTTGCGGATGACACCTAAAGGCGGCAGATTAATTCAGGGCAGGATGCAAATGCATTACAGGAGGATCGAAATAAACTGCAGGGGTGGTGAATAATGGCAATGAAATTAACACCAGCAAGGTGCAGCGTGCTTAATATTGGAAGCAATGTATAACATCAACAGAAGTCGACTTGTGAAAGAGACCTAGGGGTACTTATGACGGACCTACGGCCTAAAACAATGCGTTAATGTTCGAAATAAGGCAAACAGAGTGGGTTTTATATCTAGAACTGTAACAACGAAGAGGTCTTATTGCTATATCTTGCGCTAGTCAGGCCGCACCTAGATTATGCGGTTCAGTTCGCGCCTTATTAGAATGGATATCAATTCTGGTGCAGCGAAGAATGACGAAAATGATTCGGACTTAGAAACCTTCCATATCAGGATAGGTTAAAAAACTTCCTACCTACCTAACCTATGACTTTCTCTCCATATATAAAGTAACAGTGATTGGCTGTGTGTGTGTATGGAGTGGTGGGGTTGTAAGTGTGTGCTGTGATTGGTCCAGGCTCTGCCTTGGCATGAAGTCTCTTTGGTGGAGCTTGGGCGTCCTCCAGCCACTCAGCGTGATGTGAGAATCGAGTCTTCAATGTATGTTTGCAAGTCAGTCAGCTTTGGGGCAGACAGAGAACACCCTGAGTTAACGAGCTGCATGACCCACTGTTTAGGTGTAGCTGTGGCGGCACAGCAGCCACACCCTGAGTTAACGAGCTGCATGACACTGTTTAAGGTCTTAGAAGCTGTAGCCAACACAACAACCACACCCTGAGTTAACGAGCTGCATGACCCACTGTTTGGGTGTAGAAGCTGTAGCCAACACAGCAGCCACACCCTGAGTTAACGAGCTGCATGACCCACTGTTTGGGGTGTAGAAGCTGTCGCCAGCACATACACCCTGAGGTTAACTTGAAGCTGCATGACCCAGTGTTTAAGGTGTAGAAGCTGTCGCCATGCCTGTAGCCACCCTGAGTTAACGAGCTGCACCATGACCCACACTGTTTAAGGTGTGGCTGTAAGCCAACTGCAACAACCACACCTGAGTTAACTAGCTGCATGACCCAGTGTTTAAGGTGTAGAAGCTGTCCTTAACACAAGCAGCCACACCCTGAGTTAATAGGCACATGATGACACCCACTGGGTTTAAGGTGTAGAAGCTGTAGCCAACACAACAACCACACCCTGAGTTAACGAGCTGCATGTCCCAGTGTTGTTTAGGTGTAGAAGCTGTCGCCAACACAACAACCACACCCTGAGTTAACGAGCTGCATGACCAGTGTTTTAAGGTGTATGAAGCTGCCCAACACAACAGCACACCCTTAGTTAACGAGCTGCTGACCCAGTGTTTAAGGTGTAAACTGTCGCCAACACAACAACCACACCCTGAGTTAGCAGGCGCATTGTGTTTAGGTGTAGAAGCTGTCGGCAGCAACAGCCACACCCTGGGAGTTAGCAGCTGCATGACCCACTGTTTTGGGTGTAGAAGCTGCCAGCCAACACAGCAACCCACCTTAGTTAACCAGCTGCATGACCAGTGTTTTAAGGTGGCAGAAGCTGTAGCCAACACAACAACCCACACCCTGAGTTAACAGGCTGCATGACCCAGTGTTTAAGGTGTAGAAGCTGCTTAGCCAGCACAAGCAACCACACCCTGAGTTAACCTTGAGCTGCAGGCCCAGTGTTTAAAGGTGTAGAAGCTGTACGTCAACACAACAACCACACCCTGAGTTAAGAGGCTGCATGACCCACTGTTTAAGGTGTAGAAGCTGTCGCCAACACAACAACCACACCCTGGAGGTTAACGAGCTGCGGCCAGTGTTTAAGGTGTAGGAGCCTGTCGCCAACACAGCAAACCACACCCACTTAGTTAACAGGCTGCATGACCCAGTGTTTAGGTGTAGAAGCTGTCGGCAACACAACAACCACACCCTTAGTTAACGAGCTGCATGACCCAGTGTTTGGGTGTAGAAGCTGTCCTTAACACAACAACCACACACTGAGTTAACGACTGCATGACCCAGTGTGCTGGGTGTTTTAACCTGTCGGCAACACAACAACCACACCCTTGGTTAACGAGCTGCATGACCCAGTGTTTAAGATGCAGAAGCTGTAATAACACAGCAGCCACCCTATGATTGTACCTGGCATACTTGGTGTTTGGAGTGCAGAAGCTGTGTAACACAACAACCACACACGCTTAGTTGTGCAGGCTGTGACAGTGTAGGTGTGGCTGTCGCCAACACAGCAACCACACCCTGGAGTTAACGAGCTGCATGACCCAGTGTTTAAAGATTAGCCAGAAGCTGGCAGCCAACACAGCAAGCCACACCCTGAGTTAACAGGCTGCATGACCCAGTGTTTAAGGTGTAAGCTGTAGCCAACTTACAACAACCACACCCTGAGTTAACGAGCTGCAGGACCCAGTGTGTTTAAGGTGTAGAAGCTGTAGCCAACACAACAACCACCCTGAGTTAACGAGCTGCATGACCCAGTGTTTAAAAGGTGTAGATGCTGTCGTCAACACAACAACCACACCCTGAGTTAACGAGCTGCATGACCCAGTGTTTAAGGTGTAGAAGCTGTAGCCAACACAACAGCACACCCTGGAGTTAACGAGCATGACCCAGTGTTTAAGGTGTAGAAGCTGTCTTCAACACAGCAACCACACCCTGAGGTTAACGAGGCTGCATGACCCACTGTTTTAGGTGTAGAAGCTGTCATCAACACAACAACCACACCCTGAGTTAACAGGCGCTGCATGACCCAGTGTTTAAGGTGTAGAAGCTGTAGCCAACACAACAACCACACCCTGAGTTAACAGCTGCATGACCCAGCGTGTTCAGGTGGCAAGCTGTCCACGCCAACACAACAACCACACCCTGAGTTAACAGGCTGCATGACCCACTGTTTAAGGTGCTTGAGGCTGTCGTCCAACACAACAACCACACCCTGAGTTAACGAGCACCATGACCCAGTGTTGGGTGGGCTGTGTAACACAACAACCACACCCTGAGTTAACAGGCACCTGCATGCCCCAGTGTTTAAGGTGTAGAAGCGTAGCCAACACCACACCCTGAGTTAACAGGCTGCATGACCCACTGTTTAAGGTGTAAGAAGCTGTAGCCAACACAACCACACCCTGAGTTAACAGGCTGCATGACCCACTGTTTGGGTGTAGAAGCTGTCCTTAACACAGCAACCACACCCTGAGTTAACGAGCTGCATGACCCAGTGTTTAAGGTGTAGAAGCTGTCGCCAGCAACAACCACACACCCTAGGTTAACAGGCTGCATGACCACTGTTTAGGTGTAGAAGCTGTAGCCAACACAATAACCACACCCTGGGTTAACGAGCTGCATGACCCAGTGTTTAGGTGTAGAAGCTGTCCTTAACACACAGCAACCACACCCTGAGTTAATGAGCTGCATGACCCGCACTGTTTAAGGTGTAAACTGTAGCCAACAACAACCACCCTGAGTTAACAGGCTGCATGACCCAGTGTTTAAGGTGTAAGCTGTCCTGCTCACAGCAGCCACACTGGGTTAACGAGCTGCATGACCCAGTGTTTAAGGTGTAGAAGCTGTAGCCAACACAACAACCACACCTGAGTTAACGAGCTGCATGACCCACTGTTTAAGATTAGCCAAGAAGCTGTCGTCAACACAACAGCCACACCCTGAGGTTAACGAGCTGCATGACCCAGTGTTTAAGGTGTAGAAGCTGTCGTCAACACAACAACCACCCTGAGTTAACAGGCTGCATGACCCAGTGTTTGGAGTGTAGAAGCTGTCGCCAACACAGCAGCACCACAAGGTTAACGAGCTGCATGACCCAGTGTTTAGGTGTAGAAGCTGTCACCAACACAACAACCACACCCTTAGTTAACAGAGCTGCATGACCCAGTGTTTAAGGTGTAGAAGCTGTCGCCAACACAACAACCACACCTGAGTTAACGAGCTGCATGACCCAGTGTTTAGGTGTAGAAGCTGTCGGCAACACAACAACCCACACCCTGAGTTAACGAGCTGCATGACCCACTGTTTTTGGGTGTAGAAGCTGTAGCCAACACAGCAACCACACCCTTAGTTAACGAGCTGCATGACCAGTGTTTAAGGTGTAGAAGCTGTAGCCAACACAACAACCACCCTGAGTTAACGAGCTGCATGACCCAGTGTTTAGGTGTAGAAGCTGTAGCCAACAACAACCACACCTGAGTTAACGAGCTGCATGACCCAGTGTTTAAGGTGTAGAAGCTGTCGCCAAAACAACAACCACACCCTGAGTTGTGACTGCGGCCCAGTGTTTAAAAGATTGTAGAAGCTGTCGCCAACACAACAGCCACACCCTTAGTTAACGAGCTGCATGACCCAGTGTTTAAGGTGTAGAAGCTAATGTCGGCAACACAACAACCACACCCTTAGTTAACGAGCTGCATGACCCAGTGTTTAAGGTGTAGAAGCTGTCATAACCCCAAGCAACACATTGAGTTAACGAGCTGCATGACCCAGTGTTTGAGTGTAGAAGCTGTCAACACACAACAACCACACCCTTAGTTAACGAGCTGCATGACCCACTGTTTAAAGGTGTAGAAGCTGTCGTCCAACACAACAACCACACCCTGAGTTAACGAGCTGCATGACCCAGTGTTTAAGGTGTAGAAGCTGTAGCCAACACAACAACCACACCCTGAGTTAACGAGCTGCATGACCCACTGTTTAGGTGTAGAAATGGTAGCCAACACAACAACCACACCCTGAGTTAACGAAGCTGCATGACCCACTGTTTGGGTGTAGGCTGTAGCCAACACAACAACCACACCCTGAGTTAACGAGCTGCATGACCCGCATTTTAAGGTGCTTAGAAGCTGTCGCCAACACAACAACCACACCCTGGGACAACGAGCTGCATGACCCAGTGTTTAGGTGTAGAAGCTGTCATAACTTACAACAACCACACCCTGGTTAACGAGCTGCATGACCCACTTTGTTTAGGGTGTAGAAGCTGTACTTCTGCCCCCTGAGTTAACGAGCTGCATGACCCAGCGAATGTTTAAGGTGAAAGCTGTCGCCAACACATGTACACCCTGAGTTAATGAGCTACTTTGACCTACTGTTTAAGGTGTAGAAGCTGTAGCCAACACAACAACCACACCCCTGAGTTAACGACTGCATGGCCCAGTGTTTAAGAGTGCTGAGAAGCTGTCGCCAACACAACAACACACAGTTTAACAGGCTGCATGACCCACTGTTTAAGGTGTAGAAGCTGTAGCCAACCTAACAATATACACCCTGAGTTAACGAGCTGCATGACCCAGTTTAAAAGGTGCCAAGCTTCGCCAACCACAACAACCACACCCTGAGTTAATGAGCTGCATGACCCACTGTTTGAGGTGTAGAAGCTGTAGCCAACAACAACCCACACCCTGAGTTAACAGGCACTGCATGACCCAGTGTTTAAGGTGTAAAGCTGTCCTTAACACAACCACACCCTGAGTTAACGAGCTGCATGACTCCAGTGTTTAAGATTGTAGAAGCTGTAGCCAACACAGCAACCACACCCTGAGTTAACGAGCTACATGACCCACTGTTTGCAAGGTGTAGAAGCTGTCGTCAACACAGCCACCCTGAGTTAACGAGCTGCATGACCCAGTGTTTAAGGTGTAGAAGCTGTCGTCAACACAACAACCACACCCTGAGTTAACGAGCTGCATGACCCAGTGTTTAAGGTGTAAGCTGTCGCCAACACAACAGCCACACCCTGAGTTAAAACTGCATGACCCAGTGTTTAAGGTGTAAGCTGTCCTGCCCACAACAACCACACCCTTAGTTAACTTGAAGCTGCATGACCAGTGTTTAAGGTGTAGAAGCTAGCCTAATAACAGCAACACCTGAGTTAATATGAGCACCGCGACTAGTGTTTAAGGTGTAGAAGCTGTCTAACCTTTAACAACCACACCCTGAGTTAACTTATGACTGCGCATTACTGTTTTAAAGAGTGTAAGCTGCTAGCCAACACTTAACCACACCCCTTAGTTAACGAGCTGCATGAACCAGTGTTTAGGGGTGTGAAGCTGTGCAACAACCCACAGGTTAACAGGCACCACCCATGACCCAGTGTTTGGGTGTAGAAGCTGTGTAACCTAGCAGCCACTAGTGCAGGCTGCAGGCCAGTGTTTGGGTGTAGAAGCTGTCGCCAACACAACAACCACACACCCTGAGTTAGGCAGGCCCAGTGTTTAAGGTGTAGAAGCTGTCGCCAACACAGCAATACACCCTTAGTTAACGAGCTGCATGACCCAGTGTTTAAGGTGTAGAAGCTGTCGGCAACACAACAACCCACCCTTAGTTAACGAGCTGCATGACCCAGTGTTTAAGGTGTAAAGCTGTGTAACTGGCAACACACACTGAGTTAACAGGCTGCATGACCCAGTGTTTAAGGTGCTTAGAAGCTGTCGGCAACACAGCAACCACACCACTTAGTTAACGAGCTGCATGACCCAGGTGTTTAAGGTCTTGAAGCGCAGCCAACACAACAACCACACCCTGAGTTACTTGACTGCAGGACCCAGTGTTTAAGGTGTGAAGCTGTCCTTAACACAACAACCACACCCTGAGTTAACAGGCATGGGCCAGTGTTTAAGGTGTAGATGCTGTCGTCAACACAACAACCACCTGGATACTTGTACATTTGTGTTTGGTGTGGCTGTAACACAACAACCACACCCTAGGTTAGCAGGCTGCATGAACAAGGTGTTTAAGGTGTGAAGCTGTCACTTAACTAACAACCACACCCTGAGTTAACGAGCTGCATGACCCACTGTTTAGGGTGTAAGAAGCTGTCGTCAACACAGCAACACACAATTTAACGAGCTGCATGACCCACTGTTTAGGGTGTAGAAGCTGTCGTCAACTGTATGTACACCCTTATAGTTAACGAGCTGCACTTGATATGTTTAGGAGAAAGCTGTCGCCAACACAGCAACACCCTGAGTTAACAGGCTGCATGACTGGGAGTGGGTGTAGAAGCTGTCGTCAACACACAACAACCACCTGATTTAACAGGCTGCATGACCCGTGATGTTTAAGATTAGAAGCTGTAGCCAACACATAGCCACACCCTGGGTTAACAGGCTGCATGACCCAGTGTTTTAGGTGTGAAGCTGTCGCCAACACAGCAACCACCCTGGTTAACACAGCAACTGCATGACCTGTTTAAAGGTGTAGGCGCGTCGTGCTTACAACAACCACACCCTGAGTTAACGACTTGCATGACCCACTGTGTGTTTAAGGTGTAGAAGCTGTCGTCAACACAACAACCACACCCTTAGTTAACGAGCTGCATGTGACCCAGTGTTTAGGTGTAGAAGCTGTCGCCAACACAACAACCACACCCTGAGTTAACGAGCTGCATGACCCAGTGTTTAAGGTGTAGAAGCTGTCGCCAACACAAAAACCACCCTGAGTTAACGAGCTGCATGACCCAGTGACACGGAATAGTTCGAGAAGACCGGACAACTCGCCAACTGCACTGGCTAACCATTACCCATGAACACGATCCACAAATCTATTAACATCCAGGTTCCCAATTACTGCTGGGTAGACAGAGGCAAATGGCGTAAAGAAACTTGCCCATAGTTTCACCCTGCCCGGGGATCGAACCCGGGTCCGCTCCCTTGGGAGGTGAGCATTACATCACACTACACCACATCACACATTACAACACACACTACATCATAGACACTGTACACAATACACCATTGAGTACAGTGATTTTAAGTAATGGTACTCGTTATTCGTACCCAAGGGGTGGTTAACGTATCGTACTCAAGAACTAGCTCATTGTATAAAAGAAATTGTCATCGTACTCAAGTGGTTAAGTCATCAAACTCAAGGGGTTAAGTCATCGTACTCAAGTGGTTAAATCATTGTACGAAGTCAAATCATCGTACTCAAGGGTTGTCATCGTACTCAAGGGGTTAAGTCATCGTACTCAAGGGGTTAAGTCATCGTACTCAAGGGGTTAAGTCATCGTACTCAAGTGGTTAAATCATCGTACGCAAGGGGTCAAATCATCGTACTCAAGGGGTTAAGTCATCGTACTCAAGGGGTTGTGTCATCGTACTCAAGGGGTTAAGTCATCGTACTCAAGGGGTTAAGTAACCGAACTAAAAGGTTTAAGTCATTAAACTGATGGGGTTAAGTCATCGTACTCAAGGGGTTAAATCATCATACTCAAGGGGTTAAATCATCGTACTCAAGGGGTTGTGTCATCGTACTCAAGGGGTTAAGACATCGTACTCAAGGGGTTGTGTCATCGTACTCAAGGGGTTAAATCATCATACTCAAGGGGTTAAATCATCGTACTCAAGGGGTTGTCATCGTACTCAGGGGTTAAGTCATCGTACTCAAGGGGTTGTGTCATCGTACTCAAGGGTTAAACATCGTACTCAAGGGGTTAAATCATCGTACTCAAGGGGTTAAATCATCGTACTCAAAGGGTTAAGTCATCATTTTCCTGAATTTATTTTATGTCGAAATTTATTTTGCGTTTAAGATTTATAGAGGGCACACACACACACACACACACCTTGCGGTCACTTGGAATCGAGTATGACGATCATCCAGCTATGATACAATGATATGAGTTATTAAGAGTGTCACCTTCATTGGTGAGCTCTGAGGTGACTCGAGAGGCCGATACGGGACCGACAGGTCACAAATGTTGCACAAGTAGGGGGCTACATCTAGTGCGGGAGGGGTGGTGGCAGCGTCTTTCCGGCGTTGGCGCTTGTCTGCCTCGGTTTGCAGTCGGGCTAACTTGAAAGTATTGACACCTTCTCGTGTGGTGCTCCTCAAGCGTTACGATGTGGAGTAATCGACTCCCAGGTGAAGGGTCGATTTGGCACAGGTTTTTCTTAAGACTATCCTTAAACCTTTTCAGTTGCCCACCGGCGTTACGTTTACTATTTTTAGATGACTGTAAAGTAGCTGCTTTGGCAGTCTACTGTCGTCCATGCGGGTAATAAGGCCAGTCCAACGTAGTTGTTCATGGATAATGGTAGCCTTGATGCTCCTACAGTTGGTGTCAGCAAGAGTACCGCCATTTGTTCTCTTGTCTTCCCAGCGAACTCGAAGGATGGATCGTAGACTACTTTGGTGAAAGTTTTCAAGTACCTTGAGGTGCCTCCTGTATGTGACCCATGTCTCACTGCCATATGCAGGGTGGGGAGGACCAGTGCTCGATATACGTGCAGCTTTGTGGATAATTTCAGCTCCTACAGCTGAAGACACGGATATGGAGTCTGCCAAAGGCTTGAGATGGGCATCTGATCCAATGTTGAATCATCGATGTGCAGTTGTGGACAGGTGGAGCCGAGATACCGAAAGTGGGTAACATTAGAGAAGTAGTACCGTTAATACACACACACACACACACACACACACACACACACACACAGAGCAGGAGGAACTGTGGGCGCTTGGATCAATACACACAACTCTCTCATCCCAGCAGACTCAGGACAGCAGACACGGGGTTGTGGATGTCAGACAGCAGACAATGGAGTAGAAATCAGACAGCATCACATGGTAGTAGTAGTAGTCAAAGGCAGACACAAGATAGTATTAGTAGTCAAAACAGCAGACACAAGGTAGTAGAAGACAAACAGCAGACCACAAGGTAGTAGAGTCAAACCCAGAAGACAGCAAACACAAGGTAGTAGTAGAAGTGTGGTGGTGGTGGTCGACAACAAACACAAGGTAGTAGAAGAGTGGTGGTGGTGGTGGGGGGTCAGACAACAGACAAGGTAGTAGGAGTAGTGGTGTGTGGTGGTGGGGGTCAGACAACAAACACAAGGTAGTAGTAGAAGTAGGGTGGTGGTGGTGGTAATGGGACAACAGACACAAGGTAGTAGTAGAAGTAGTGGTGGGGTGGGGGTCAGACAACAGACACAAGGTAGTAGTAGAAGTAGTGGTGGTGGTGGTTGACAACAAAACAAGGTAGTAGTGTGTGGTGGTGGTGGGGGTCAGACAACAAAACACAAGGTGTAGAAGTAGTGGTGGGTGGTGGTGGGGGTCAGACAACAAACACAAGGTAGTAGTAGAAGTAGTGGTGTGGTGGTGGTGAGGTGTGACACAGACAAGGTAGTAGTAGAAGTAGTGGTGGTGGTGGTGGTGGGGGTCAGACAACAAACACAAGGTAGTAGTAGGAAGTAGTGGTGGTGGTGGTGGGGGTCAGACAACAAACACAAGGTAGTAGTAGAAGAGTAGTGGTGGTGGTGGTGGTGGGGGTCAGACAACAAACACAAGGTAGTAGTAGAAGTAGTGGGTGGTGGTGGTGGGGTCAGACAACAGACACAAGGTAGTAGTAGAATAGTGGTGGTGGTGGTGGTGTCAGACAACAGACACAAGGTAGTAGTAGAAGTAGTGGTGGTGGGGGTGTGGGGGTCAGACACAAAACACAAGGTAGTAGTAGAAGTAGTGGTGGTGGTGGTGGTGGGGGTCAGACAACAAACACAAGGTAGTAGTAGAAGTAGTGGTGGTGGTGGTGGGGGTCAGACAACAAAACACAAGGTAGTAGTAGAAGTAGTGGTGGGTGTGGTGGGGGTCAGACAACAGACAAGGTAGTAGTAGAAGTAGTGGTGGTGGTGGTGGTGGGGGTCAGACAACAGACACAAAGTGTAGTAGAATAGTGGTGGTGGTGGTGGTGGGGTCAGACAACAAACACAAGGTAGTAGTAGAAGTAGTGGTGGTGGTGGTGGTGGGGGTCAGACAACAGACACAAGGTAGTAGTAGAAGTAGTGGTGTGGTGGTGGTGGGGTCAGACAACAAACACACAAGGTAGTAGTAGAAGCTAGTGGTGGTGGTGGTGGTGGGGTCAGACAACAGACACAAGGTAGTAGTAGAAGTAGTGGTGGTGGTGGTGGTAAATGACAACAGACACAAGGTAGTAGTAGAAGTAGTGGTGGTGGTGGTGGTGGGGGTCAGACAACAAAACACAGTAGTAGGAAGTAGTGGTGGTGGTGGTAATAGACAACAAACATGCTGCAGTAGTAGAAGTAGTGGTGGTGGTGGTGGGGGGCTGGGACAACAGACACAAGGTAGTAGTAGAAGTAGTGGTGGGTGGTGGTGGGGGTCAGACAAACACAAGGTAGTAGTAGAAGTAGTGGTGGTGGTGGTGGTGGGGGTCAGACAACAGACACAAGGTAGTAGTAGGAAGTAGTGGTGGTGGGTGGTGGGGGTCAGACAACAGACACAAGGCAGTAGTAGAAGTAGTGGTGGTGGTGGTGGTGGGGGTGAGACAACAGACACAAGGTAGTAGTAGAAGTAGGGTGGTGGTGGTGGGGGTCAGACAACAGACACACAAGGTAGTAGTGGAAGCTAGTGGTGGTGGTGGTGGGGTCAGACAACAAACATGTAGTAGTAGAAGTAGTGGTGGTGGGGGTGGGGGCCGACAACAGACACAAGGTAGAAGTAGTGGTGGTGGTGGTGGTGGGGGTCAGACAACAGACACAAGGTAGTAGTAGAAGTAGTGGTGGTGGTGGTGGTGGGGGTCAGCAAGAAAAACAAGGTAGTGTAGAAGTAGTGGTGGTGGTGGTGGTGGGGGACAGACAACAGACACACAGTAGGTAGAGTAGTGGTGGTGGTGGTGGTGGGGGTCAGACAACAGAACACAAGGTAGTAGTAGAAGCAGTGGGTGGTGGTGGTGTGGGTCAGACAACAGACACAAGGTAGTAGTAGAAGAGTGGTGGTGGTGGTGGTGGGGTCAGACAACAGACACAAGGTAGTAGTAGCAGTGGTGTGGTGGTGGTGGGGACAACAGACACAAGGTAGTAGTAGCTAGTGGTGGTGGTGGTGGTATGGGGACAACAGACACAAGGAGTAGAAGTGTGTGGTGGTGCAACAAACCAAGGTAGTAGTATAGTGGTGGTGGTGGTGGTAGATAGACAACAGATACCAAGGTAGTAGTAGAAGTAGTGGTGGTGGTGGTGGTGGGTCAGACAACAAACACAAGGTAGTAGTAGAAGTAGTGGTGGTGGTGGTGGTAGAATCAGACAAACACACAAGGCAGTAGTAGATCAGTGGTGGTGGTGGTGGGGGTCAGACAACAGACACAAGGTAGTAGTAGAAGTAGTGGTGGTGGTGGTGGTGGGGGTCAGACAACAAACACAAGGTAGTAGTAGTAGTGGTGGTGGTGGTGGTGGGCTGACAACAAAGTAGTAGCAGAAGTAGTGGGGTGGTGGTAGACAAACAAAACACAAGGTAGTAGTAGAAGTAGTGGTGGTGGTGGTGGGGGTCAGACAACAAACACAAGGTAGTAGTAGAAGTAGTGGTGGTGGTGGTGGTGGGTCAGACAACAGACACAAGGTAGTAGTAGAAGTAGTGGTGGTGGTGGTCAGACAAAACAAGGCAGGTAGAAGTAGGGTGGTGGTGGTGGTGGGGACAACAGACACAAGGTAGTAGTAGGTGTAGTGGTGGTGGTGGTGGGGGTCAGACAACAGACACAAGGTAGTAGAAGTGAGGGTGGTGGTGGTGGTGTCAGACAAACAGATGCAGTAGCAGAAGTAGTGTGGTGGTGGTGGTGGGGTCAGACAACAGACACAAGTAGTAGAAGTGTGTGGTGGTGGGGGGACACAAACAAACACAAGGTAGTAGTAGGTAGTGGTGGTGGTGGGTGGGGGTCAGACAACAGACATCTGGGCAGTAGTAGTAGTAGTGGTGGTGGTGGTGGTCAGACAACAAACACAAGGTAGTAGTAGAAGTAGTGGTGGTGGTGGTGGTGGGGTCAGACAACAGACACAAGGTAGTAGTAGAAGCAGTGGTGGGTGGTGGTAAGTGTCAAAACACAAGGTAGCAGTGAAGCAGTGGTGGTGGTGGGGGGTGGGGACAATGAGGTAGTAGTAGAAGTAGTGGTGGTGGTGGTGGTGGGTGGGACAACAGACACAAGGTAGTAGTAAAGGATAGTGGTGGTGGTCAGACAACAGACACAAGGTAGTAGTAGAAGTAGTGGTGGTAAGCACAACACAAGTAGTAGTAGAGTGGTGGTGGTGTGGCAAGACAACAGACACAAGGGTAGTAGTAGATGAGTGGTGGTGGTGGTGGGGGCAGACAACAGACACAAGGTAGTAGTAGGGGCGTAGTGGTGGTGGTGGGGTCAGACAACAAACACAGTAGAAGTGTGTGGTGGTGGTGGTGGGGACAGACAAACAAACATAGGTAGTAGTAGAAGTAGTGGTGGTGGTGGTGGTGGGGCCAAACACAAGGTAGTAGAAGTAGGTGGTGCGGTGGTGGGGGGTCAGACAACAGACACAAGGTAGTAGTAGAAGTAGTGGTGGTGGTGGTGGGGCCACAACAGACACACAAGGCAGTAGAAGAGGTGGTGGTGGTGGTGGTGGGGGTCAGACAACAGACACAAAGGTAGTAGCAGAAGCAGTGGTGGGTGGTGGTGGTGGGGGTCAGACAAATGTAGTAGCAGAAGTAGTGGTGGTGGTGGTGGGTGGGGACAACAAACACAAGGTAGTAGTAGAGTAGTGGTGGTGGTGGTGGGGGTCGGACAACAGACACAAGGTAGTAGCAAAGTAGTGGTGGTGGTGGGTAACAAACACAAGGTAGTAGGCGTGGTGGTGGTGGTGGCAACACAAGGTAGAGTAGGTGGTGGGGGTGGGACAAACAGTAGTAGAAGTAGTGGTGGTGGTGGTGGTAACAAACACAAGTAGAGAAGCAGTGGTGGTGGTGGTGAGTGGACAACAAACACAAGGTAGTAGTAGAAGCAGTGGTGGTGGTGGTGGTGGGGGGTCAGACAACAGACACAAGGTAGTAGTAGAAGTAGTGGTGGTGGTGGTGGTAACAGACAAACAAAACACAAAGGTAGTAGTAGAAGATGTGGGGGTGGTGGTAAAATGCACAACAGACACAAGGTAATAGTAAAGTAGTGGTGGTGGGGAATTGGTGGGGGTCAGACAACAAACCAAAGGTAATGGTAGAATAATTAATTGGGGTGGTGAAAGAACCAGAACAAAGTAGCAGAAGTGGTGGTGGTGGTGGGGTCAGACAACAGACACAAATTAGTAGAACTAGTGGTGGTGGGGGTGGTGGGGAACAACAACGAAAAAGTAAAGTAGTGGTGGTGGTGGTGGTGGGGTCAGACAACAGACACAAGGTAGTAGTAGAAGTAGTGGTGGTGGTGGTGGTGGGGGTCAGACAACAGACAGGAGTAGTAGTAAAGTAGTGGTGTGGTGGTGGTAGGGTCAGACAACAGAACTAAGGTAGTGGAAGTGGTGGTGGTGGTGGTGGTGGTGGTGGGGTCAGACAACAGACACAAGGTAGTAGTAAGTAGTGGTGGTGGTGGTGGTGAGATCAGACGACCTACAGGCAACAAGAAATGAAGTAGTGGCTTGGTGGTGGTGGTGGGGTCAGACAACAGACACAAGGTAGTAGTATAAGAAGTGGTGGTGGTGGGGTCAGACATCCAGACACAATGAATAGTAGTGTAGGGGCAGGGGCACGCTGCCACCATTATAAGGCAGCGACTGATCACCAAAGGCCTCATATATTCTTCTCTGCACTTCTGTCTTAGTTCCTTCAATTGTTCTGTCCATTTTCAGTTCATGGTTACTTCAACCTCAGTTCATTTGCAGCATGGCGAGGACAGGCACAGGGACTGTAATTTGATATCAAGGATCTGAATAACAGTAAATACTGAGGTGGAATGAATACCCTAATATACTTTAAAATAGTTTATTAATTTGAAATTAAAGTCAGGAAAAAGAATGTTCATTAACATACAACTCCATGGTTTAGAACCCTTGGCTTACTCCACTGCGATCACCCTAAAGCCAACCTTGCTGGTGGTACATTATTCTCTAGGACACTCTTCAAGCTCAAGCATCTAATCAGATATTCTCACTTCTACAACATTACTGGTGTTACATGGCATTACCTGCATTAAAACCAAACTTACAGTGCCTTCACTAACTTTTATAATACAACACATAAAAACAACAATTTATGGGTTCACACATAGGATAAATAAATTCCAGATAATTATCCCCAATCACTACTCTAACAAAACACTGAGACCACATCTTAGGATCTCAGGGTAGAACACTCTAATGACTGACCGCTGTTATGATCGGTGGTAGTCGAACACGTGGCGAGTCTGGTCTAGCCCCACGAGGCATAAGCAGAATAATCATCCGAATCGGCATCGTCCACTACAGCTAACCTGTTAGGTATCCACCGACTCCGGGCAGCAATTGGTCTTCAAACCTACCCACTGGATCTCAGACAAATGAAGCGTTAAATAATAATAATAATAATAATAAATAATACAAAATGTAATTTTATTGAAAAAATTCTGCAGCCAGAAGGCTAAAATATACATTGAAATGACTTATACATACATTGCGGGTTTAACAAAAAGCCTTCATTAGAGAAAAGTAAAGAACATACAGAAACTACAGATTAATGTAGATGAACAGCAAACTTCGTAGTGTAACTAACTCCTCCCAGATGGTGTTAGAGGAACTCACGTGGTGTAAGTAGTTCCTCAGATGTTATTATGAGAGGACCTGGCATGGTGTAGTAATTCCTGCAGATGGTGTTATGAGGGCCTGACATTGAGTAGTAATTCCCTCACAGATGGTGTTAGAGGCCTCACGTGGTCTAGTTCCCTCACAGATGATGTACATGAAAGGGCCTCACGTGGTGTAATAATTCCTAGATGGTGTTATGAGGGCCTCACGTGGTGTAGTAATTCCCACTGGTGTTATGAGAGGACCTCTGGTGTAAATATACCTCCAGATGGTGTTATGAGGGCCTCACGTGGTGTAGTAATTACCTCACAGATGGTGTAGAGGACCTCGTGGTGTAGTAATTACCTCACAGATGAAGTGTTATAGAGGGCTCACGTGGTGTAACTCCCAGATGGTGTATTATAGGGGCCTCCGTGATTGTCATTCCCTCTCACAGATGGTGTTATGGGGCCTCACGTGGTGTATTACCTCACAGATGGTGCTTATAGGGGCCTGACATTGGTGTAATTCCTCACAGATGGTGTTTAGGGGAAGGGCTCCGTGATGTAGTAATTCCCTCTAGATGGTGTGATGAAGGACCTCACGTGGTGAAGTAACTACCTCACAGATGGTGTTATGAGGCCTCACGTGGTGTAGTAACTCTCAGAATGGTGTTATAGAGGGCCTCACGTGGTGTAAGTTCCCTCACAGATGGTGTTATGAGGGGCCTCGTGGTGTAGAACTCCACTATGTGAGGCCTCGTGTAGTAATTCCCTCACAGATGGTGTGATGGGGACCTCACGTGGTGTAGTAATTCCCTCACAGATGGTGTGATGAGGACCTCAATGGTGTAGTAATTCCTCACAGATGGTGTGATGAGGACTTGACGTGGTGTAATAATCCTCACATATGGTGTTATGAGGACATGTGGTGTAATAATTCCCACAGATGGTGTTATATGGTGAGGTGTGGTCCCAGGCCTTCCTATCGTAGACGGATTAACACATCGCTGGTTGTTAGTTGAGTCTCACTGGCCGTTATCACTAAGGTACCTGGGACCTCACTGTATAATTCATAGGTACGACGTTACTGGCAGGCATGATGATGACTCAAACACAAACAATCTTTCGTCTAAACATCGATGAATACATTTTGTTGCTAAGTAATTCTTACACTGAGTAAATGACAATTTCACTGTTACAACATGAACCTGATACTCACAAAATTGACTAAGTCAAACTGAATGACTATATCGGCGGGGAACATTACATACCTTTCAGACATATTACGGGATGGCTGTTCCTTCCCAATCAGGGTTTTATGCCCGTGAGTTGAGAAGGTATGCTACGCTATGACAAAAACACAAAAAAATAAACACTACATTAAAATGACCTCTAGGTTGGAGTCTGGCAGATACCTAAGTTGATTTACATAAACAATTCAAGATTGAGCTTGCCAGTAGAAAGTGGAATATACTTTTGACAACTGGTACCAAAAGGCGGACTTACCGGAGGATCTTGGTGTAAACGTTTTCCTGGAATAATAACCAAAGTCCACATGTTTTGCTGGTGAAATATAATAAATCAACAGGTTTAAAACAGACTAGCAGTCAATGTGACCATAACAGTAGTAGTAGTAATGAATTTGTCAATAACAGAACCTGTAGTATAGTGGTAGTTGAGCTGGGCTGTTTAACTAAAAACATCTCGTGGTGACAGCATTAGACGGAGGCGAGGATGGTGTGGTTTCGTCATCTTTAATGACCAAGAGGAGGTCGTGGTGATCAAGGAGAGTTGAAAGAGTGAGTGTAGACCCGTGTGCGGAAGAACAGTCTTCCTGCCTCTTCATTCCTTTCTAACAGTCCTTCTTTATAGCTGTTAAGGAAGAAGACAGGCAGGAAGCGATGAACGATCTAAGAATGAACCTAAGTTTGAGAGGAAACATATAACACTCAAGTGCCCTGATCAAGACACTGTTCGACTCGAGACGACGATAACAGGAAATGTGATGGTTGCGAAAAAGACTGAAATCAACCTGAACTCATTGCAATTATAAACGTGCTGCCTTCTTTAACTGTGGCAGAACAACCCTCTGCACCCGACCACAGCTGACCTTCAAAAAAAAGTAGCGGCTCGCCATAAACTCAACTGAACAACTGGTTTAAAAAAACAAAGCATGTGAAATGGAAAATCTTGTAAAATAAACACAAGATATTTATTCTATTCCATAAAACATTTATAGGCAATCAACCATAACGGCCTTCTGCTCATCCGATGTTAACTACAACTAAAGACGAAGAAACCTTTAGCGACTATCAACTACCCAGCAGGTCCCTCAGCATCCAGAGCTGACCCTCATCCTCCATTCAGTGGCTACTGCAATAGATAAAACCTAAAGCCTCAGGCAGAGTGATCCACAACAGGTGTATAAAACAGAGGACCCTTAACCACCAACCGTCTCCAATCTCCATAGAGAATATTGGAAAAAGGAGAAAACCCTGGCTCTTAAAATGCCACCATTAACAATATTAATAAGAACAAGGAGACCGGTCGAACTGTGGACCTCATGTATCTCAGTAACAGCAAAGATTATCACCTGGTCCATCCCAAACAAGATTGGGCAGAATCAATAGGTTTGACCATCACGCTGAACCACAGCATGATCTTTGTTCACCAAATCAGAAAAGGTACAAAAAACAAATACATGATAACTATCGACCAAACCAAGACACTGACTCAGTCAACAGGAGCTTTCTGGCGGACCCAGCTGTTTTGCTGCCATCACCACTGTACAACCCCCCATGACGGCGTGCAGCAGTGTCCTTCAAATAGCACCAATTAACAGTTCTTCATCAAAACAAGGAGTTTCAACAAGGGTGTTTACTACCAATCACTTTACATTTTCGTAGCTGCCTTCCCATCTCGTGCCAATCCAATTAGTCTGGCAGGGGTGGACGGCGATACTGGATAAAGGGTCTCAACTTTCAGAATGACTTCCAGGCAGAGAACAAAGGTGTCGGCAGCTTCCATTACTGAACTTCAGCTTGCAAACGACCTCACTGTTTCTCCCACTGAACACGGCCTGGGAGAACCTGAACACCTGCAGATGCGTTTTTGCATTTATTGAGGCTGAATCTCTCACCATCCATCCAGATTAGCGGTACCCTCTGTCTTACCAGAGTATCTCGATCCCACCTGTCCACCGAGGACATCGATGAAAAAATTCAACATCGGATCAGATGTGCATCTCAAGGTTTTGGCAGACTCTGTACCGGAGTCTAAAGCCGTAAGGGAGCTGAAATTATCTACAATGTTGCACGTATATCGAGAAGTGGTCCTCCACCAACATGCTATTGCGCCGACATGGATCTACAGGAGACACCTCAAGGCACTTGAAAACTTTCACCAACATAGTCATTCCATACCCCGGAGTTCGCTGGGAAGACAAGAGAACAATACCGGTACTCTTACTGACACCAACTGTGAGAGCATCAGAGGCTACCATTATCCATGAACAACTACGTTGGACTGGCGCCTTACCCATGGACGACAGAAGACTCCAAAGCAGCTAATTTTCCAGTCACCGAACGAATAGTAAACGTAACGCTGGTGCGACTTGAAGAACAAGAAGAATAAAAAGACAAACCTGAAAAAGTGCCAAATCGACCCCCTCCTTGGAACATTACTCCACACCGTAACGCTGGAGGAGCACCACACAGAAGGTGTCAATACTTTCGAATTAGTTCGAATGCAAACCAAAAGGCAGACAAGAGCCAACGCCGGAAAAATCTCCACCCTCCACTAGAATGTTGCCTTCCATGTGCAACATCTGTGAGACGACCCTGCAGGTCCGTATCGGTGTCTCTAGTCATCTCAAGAGCTCACCAACGAAGGTGACGCCCCTTAAGAACTCGTATCAGTGTATGATCAATACTCGATTCCGATTGACAGGAATATAGTAGTAGTTGGCAATTTTAATAATAATAATAATAATATATAATAATAATAATAATAATAATAATAATAATAATAATAATAAAATTGACGGTTTATTGAAAAAGTTCTGTGCCCGAAGGCTATTTTTAAATGACTTATTACATACATTGGTGGTTTAACATTAGAAAGGTGAAGGAACATACAGTGAACAGACAGATTAATGTTTACACACTGTTACGACCGTGTCGTATTTTTTTTTATATAACATGCTTCCATGTTGTTATATTATTCCTGTAATGATGTTATATTTACTATTATATAATCTAGTCACCTTACCCTGTTCTGTTAAGGTTTTAACTATTAATATTTTCATTTCCATCTTACTTTTCTTTTAGTATTGTAACAAGCATTCTTTGTTCTCTAACGACCATCTGTAGTTAAACGACCCCGGCAGAGTCACAGGCGGAAAAGGCCATATATATATAGTAAGTGCAACTGACGGAAAGCAGTTCAGTCCTCTTCATACAGTTCACATCCTTTGAGTGACACTCGTCACCTGTTACTTATACAATTTATTTGTGTTGTTCCTGTCGCCACCAATGTGGTCTCTATGTGAGTACCTATTTATGTCTCTATTTATGTCCATCGGTATTTGCTTGAATACATTTAAGTAATTCAGTGTTATTTTCAAGTTAGATTAATTCAGTGTTAGTTTTATATGTTTATGCAGTGTTAACGTAATCCATTACTTTATTTTTATTTAATATCATTTTAGTATATTTAAAAGTTTCGATGGTGAATCAATTTGTTGTGACAGCCTACGAGGCTCTTTATTGTGTTAATATTTAATTAATTAAAATTCTTAAAGGTTTACTTTATTTATTTTATTCTTTTAATTTACTTCACTTTTTTGTTTGGTTACGCCTAGAACCTGATATTAAAGTAAATTGAAGACGACGTAACAACATGTAGATCATGTGAGCTGAGGTGTTAACATAAGAACATAAGAAAATAGAGTCTGCAACCTGGTTGGCCTGTGCATGGCAGCTCCTGAGAGAGATTCTACCACTCTCTATCATCCATGAATCTATCTAGCCTCCTTTGAAACTTTCCAGGATTCCGCACTTACTACAAAGTTGCTAAAGCTTGTTCCACTCTCACCACCCTATTTGTGAACCAGTTTCTTCTACCTCTCCTCTAAACTAAACTTATCCAGCAGACAGCAGACAAGTAGTGTAGTAACTCCCTCACAATGGCGTTAAGCCGGGCATCACGTGGTGTAGTAATTCCCTCACAGATGGTGTTGAGGGCCTGATAACGAACAGAATGGAGCTGCAGGGCCTATTGGCCCATACTGGCAGTCGTTTACAACCAACCCACTTCCATGAGCATCCACTATGTTTGAAGCAATTCCAGCGTATTCGAGTTAATGATGATTAACTTGTTCCATTCATCCACTCTCTGTTTCCAAACCAGTGTTTACCTATCACACCTTAAATCTAAATTTGTCTAATTTAAAACCATTGTTACGAGTTCGCTCCTGGTTGGATAATTTGAGTACTGTAATGTCCTTGTTTAGCCTGACTTCCACTTATCACCTCTATCAAGTGCCCCCGCTCTACGTCTCTCGAAGTGCAAATTAAGATGCTTTAACCTGTCTGATGTGGTGTAGTAATTCCTCCTGGTGTATATGAGGTGCCTGATAAAGTATTCCCTCAGATGGTGTTATGAGGAGGCCTGATGTAGTAATTCCCTCACAGATGGTGTAATGAGGCCGTGTGGTATAATTCCTCACAGATGGTGTATGAGGGGCCTGATGTGTTGTACAATTCCCTCACAGATGGTGTTATGAGAGCATCACATGGCAGTAATTCCCTCACAGATGGTGTTATGAGGAACTCCACATGATGCTGTAGCAACTCATTCACTACGTGGTGTCGTAGCATCATAGGGACACCACGTGGTCTGTTGTCCTGAGGACTGGAGTGATGGTCCCAGGCCTCCCCATCGTGGAGTCTCAGGGGCAGTTATCACTGGGTACCTGGGCTTCATTGTGAAGGTTAGCTTGGTAGACTCAACTGTAACTGCCGAGTTGTTTTTCACTGACTTAAGCACTGTTCACCACTATTCAACACTGGTTCCATTTCTTTAAATGATAATAACTTCTGGCAGACTTGTTGATATTCCGGTGGGGAGAGGGAGGTTCAGGAGAGGTTGGTATGGGCCAACATAACAGCTGACGTGGCTGCTGCTGAGCAGCCCGGGTGCGATCTGACCTGTCTTGACCCGTCGGTGGTCAGGATGAAGTGTGGTGTGTGTGTGTGTGTGTGTGTGTGTGTGTGTGTGTGTGTGTGTGTGTGTGTGTTCTATTCTTTTGTAGAAACTCTGAGAGACAATTTTCTAATCCAACATATTAAAGATCCAACATAGTTAAAGATCAGACTCACTACAGAAGAACATCCCAAACCACTGGACATCATAACTAACGAGGAGGGTATTGCATAATGGTGGCAAAAGCAACACACTAGCCCCAGTTGGCACCAGTCACCACGTGACGTTGTCCTTCAAATTTAACTGTTTCTGGTTCATGATAAAAACGGGCAGGAGTTTAAAATATTACAATGGAAATTACGACGAGATGAGGAGGAGATGAGCAGAATACACCAGCCTGACTCACTGGAATAAGAACAGACACGATGCTGAATATCATAGCCAGTAAAGTGAACCATTTGATCGAGGAATATATACACAAAGACCAAACCCAGTGCCTCCAGGAACACAAGGGCGGCTACCACATGAACCATGAAGGCGGTCGACAAGGCAGAAGAAACCCTCAAGTTAAGAATAAATGATGAGTAGGACAGGAGGATGTATGCAGAGCCAGGAACCAAGCAAAGTCAGAGTGTAGAAGGGCTGAAGTTAAAGGCAGATTGCAAGCGGTAGAGATTAAACCCATAGGCTTTTCACCATCAAGGTAAAAATTAATAATGCGAGTAGGTATCAGACCTGAGGCTTGAAGATGGTAGTTACGCAGATTCTGACCAGGACACGGCAGAGGCGTTGAACAAATTCTTTTTCATCTGTGTTCACAAGAGAATGCAAACAATCTTCCGCGTTTGAGGACAGACGGTTTTGACATTAACCACATTGTGTTCTCAGAAGATGTATAAGAAATAAATTGTCCAGGCTAAAGGTTATAAGAGTCCGTCCTGATGTGAGAGGTCCACTTAAAGATCCTGTAAATGCAAAAGGGCTTATGTGAGTCACTATATTCAAGAAGAGGCGATCGTCCTCCACTAACAACTGTAGACTAGTGGGCCTGACCAGCACAGTGTACAGGTATGCAGAAAGCATCATAAGAGATGCCATGATGGAACTTTTTACTGCAAGAAACAACCCTGAGTTACAGCACGTGCAGCAGGACCTTTCACCTTGAACTCAATTACTGAAGTACTGGATGTATGACTCAAAATTCTGAACAAGGCGAATATATCGACAATATATACCTAGATTTTTGAAGGCAACCGGACGTGCCCCACGAAGGCGGAGAATTAAACTGGAAAGGTTGGGGTCCTAGCCTGGCTCGGGGAACTCTTCACAATCCACAAGCAATATGTAGATGGTGTGTTGCAAAATCGTCATAACCAGCACCATGATAAGCGTGGCACCACAGAGGGCAAACATTGAATACCGCTGTTTGTTTATTGCTTCTCATCATACCCCAAAACTATACTGTAACACCTCCAATACAAATGTTTGCGGATGATAAGATTATTCAAGTGGAATTAAGAACCAGACAGACTGTGAACACCTGCAGAAATATCTCTGTATGACTCAAGAATGGTCAAGAAAATATTGCCTGGGACCAATACCAACAGTAAGGCGGCAATATCATGTCCCAACAGGACGAAGAAACTTCATGAATTGAGACCGAATGTGATAAGGACACCCACGTGTGTAATATCGACAAGGAAATTAAGTTCTTGGGCCATTGTGAATCAAACAATGAAACTGGTTCGTGTTATTAGAAAGTCGTTTAAGATATTTGGAAGGTCCGCTTGCTCAGTCACGATCTTCAAGAGTGAGGAATGCTTCCCGTCTGGAGTACTGGTCCCGAGATATGCTAAGACCATTTAATTTAGACCGTTAATCTAGATAGGACTTTTGTGCGAGAGATAGGAAACGTAGAACCCAAGGGTTAATTTTCCGGCTGGGATAGGGCATGTAGCTGAAGGTTAGACAGGGTTTGTCATCAGGAGGTACTAATCAAATGATGTGTCTTAATTATTGAGAGAAACGACCTTGTAGGTAAGAGTTAGGAGTGAGGAACTTTTCAAGAGGTATAAGGAGGCGCTGGGGAAGATTAGAGATAGGAGAGGATCCCGATAGTATGTGGTGTCTTGCCTAGAAAGAGGGTTAGTCGTGAATGCTTTCGAGGAGCAATTGCTATAAATTGCTGACTGAAAAAACATTGTGCAAACAATGGTTGGGCATTCATTGATAGCTGGCCACGATTCTATGGCGACTACCTGTACAGTGCGACGATACACTTTGTCTCGTGAGGGTAAGGGCGTTGTCTGCATCCTGAATTGTCACTCAAAGGTTTCGCCAATGAAGAGGTCAGAGAAAGTGCGGTCAAAAAAACAAGCAGGTCCCAGAATAAAATTAAACGTTTAACAGGACAAAGGTAAAACAGGACCAAGGAAGAGTAGGTTTAAATGTATACTATACAAACAGTAGGAGCTTAAAATAAAACTAGACTTAGGAAGCGGTGCATGTACCGAGAATGTGACGTCATAGCAATCACCCGAAACTTGGATCGTTATGGCGAGCAAAAGGTACAACCTTTTCAGACAGGGAAGAGTAGGAAGGAGGGAAGTCACCCACTCTTCATCGAACACATAAAATGTTGTATCAATAATTCAATAAAAAGGGTAAGAAATAAAGGAACCGAGACCTGTATGGGTAGAAATCCGGAAGGAAGAAAAAAAATATATGGGAATGTTTACAGGCAGATCTTGGGAAAAAACAGCTCAGCCTGGCAGGAAATGAGTAGGACATTATAGATTTCAACTTCAAAATATCAGACAGGACAACAGGTGACTATGAATCTGAAACTCCTAGATGCAGCAGGAAGATTACTGAAACAACTAATTACAAAACCTACAAAGACTGACAATATAAACAAACCTACGTATAAATAAAAAAAATATTATCAGAATATCACAGGAAGAACTACGCCAACACTGATCAGAAAATCAGTTCACCTAAATTGGGAAGCAAAAACAATGACAATATGGTTCAGAGTCCCAAACTTTTCGGTTGGCGGATTATCAGGGGTTAAGATGTAATTTTCTGGTCACCTGAGGAACGATCCACACGTCAGTCCCCAGTAGGAAGGGGTGGGGTCATAGATGACATAACAATTGATCCATGACTATAATATAGTCACTGGTATATACTTTCCCTTAAGCACAAGAACCAAAATATACCGCCACAGAAAAAAATTAGGTCCAAATAGAATGAGCCAAGGTGCATGACCAGAAAACTTAAACATGACATAGGAATAAAGAAAGATATATAAGAAATTTAAGGGAGGGAGGGCAGCTCAGAAATGGGTATAATGAACTATCTAGGAATGTTAAGAAAAATGTAAAGGAAAGCAGAAGACTATGAAATCAAAATAGCAAAGAATCCAAGGAGGCGAATCCCAAGGATTTTTCCAGGTATATAGGTCAAAAGGTCAAGGACTTCAAGGGTTGGGGCCTTTAAAGTCAGGGGAGGCTGATAAATGGAAGTGAAGAAATGGGCAAAAGCATTGAACAACTACTTTCTTATCAGTTTCACAGAAGAAATTTGCGATGAAATTTCAGAAATGGAACTGATAATTAGGGAAAGGAAGAGAAATTAAAGAATATCACTATCAGAAAGAGGATGTTCTTAAGAAGATAAATAAACTAAAAAGAAAACAAAATCTCCAAGCGGGATGAAAATTTTTCCTCGGTCTTGAAAAGAGTGTAGGAACAGATTAGCTGACCTAAATGGCTGTTACCAAATCATTAGACACGGGTTGTGCCAGACTTGTGAAACAGGCAAATGTAGTACCCATATTCAAAAAAGGAGACAGAGCATCAGCGTCAAATTACCCGGCCGATCGGTTTGGCGTCAGTAGTGGGGAAATTTCTTGAATCGATTATGGCAGATAGCATCCGACATCTAGAAAAGCAAATTAATCTCATTTCATAACCTTCGGGTTTACAAAGGAAAATCTTGTCTAACAAATCTGCTGACGTTTTTAGGAAAGTCTTCGAGGGTAGTGAATTAATGACAGCGAAAATTACGATGTTATTTGCACTTGAGCTTTAACCGGCATTTGACAGATTACCGCATCAGAGGCTTCACCAAGAAAATTAAGGCTCATGGTATCGAGAAAAGTTTTAAATTGGATAAAATCATGGCTCACGATAGAATGCAGAGGGTCAGCGTAGATGGTGTTAAAATCTGAGTGGGGCCGTGTAACCAGTGGGGTTCCCCAGGGTCCAGTACTGGGCCACTCAACATTCTTGGCATCCATAAACGATCTGAATACTGGGATCAGCGATGACGCCAAGCAAGTTTGCTGATGACACCGTAAGGCGACAGATTAATTCAGGGCAGGATGCAAATACATTACAGGAGAATCTAAATAAACTGGGGTGGTCTGAAAATGGCAAATGAAATTCAACACCAGCAAGTGCAGCGTGCTTAATATTGGAAGAACAAGCACTTATAATGTATACAGCCTTAACATCAGCCTAGAAAGTCGACTTGTAGAAAGAGACCTGGGGAGTACTTATAAGCGGAACTGCAGCCTGAAAACAGTGCGTTAATGTTCGAAATAAGGCAAACAGAGTATTAGGTTTATATCTAGAAGTGTAGTAACAGAGTGCAGAGGTCTTGTACCTTCCTATCTTGCTTCAGATCAGGCCGCACCTCGATTATGCGGTTCCAGTTCTGGTGCCTAATATAGAATGGATATAGAATTCACTAGAGTCAGTTGCAGCGAAGAATGACAAAATGATTCCAGGACTTGAAACTTCCATATGATGAAGTATTTAAGTGGGTGAAAGGGATCAATAAAAGGGATATAAAAGATAAAGTTTATAATATCCGAGCAGGATAGGACTCGAAGACAGTTCAAGTTGGATAAAGTTTTAGGTTTAGGAGGAGATAGGAAGAAACTGGTTCTAAATGGGGTGGTGGACGAGTGGAACAAACAGCAACTTTGTAATGGGTGCAGGAACTCTGGAAGGATTTCAAAAGAGGCTAGATAGATTCATGGATGATAGAGTGTTTAACTCTCGACAGAGGCCGCCATGCACAGGCCAACCGGGCTAGTGCAGGAGCTCCTTATTTTCTTATGTTTCTTATGTTCTTTTGAAAATGTCTAAGAAGGGCCAACATGCTGGTGCCTGCACTGCCACCTCAGTTACCCAGAGATTAAGAACACCTGCAGCTACCTAGCATACGCCGAGCGGGCAAGGGGCGACCAAATCGGTGTATGAACATCTCCAGAGGGCACTACTCAGTCGAGTGTACATACTTGGAGCTGGCAGACGCCCGCCCCATAAGGGGTCACAGCTCAAGGTTGAAGAGGCTACAAATCCAGAAAACTGTGAGGGCAAACTTTTTCGCTGTGAGAATTGTAAAGTCTTGGAGCAACCTGCCAGAAAGTGTTGTGACGGTAACGAGTGTGAGCTCTTTCAAGACCAGACTTTACCAACACTGGAGCAGGTTCTGATATATTCAGGAGCCCGTTCATGCCCAGTACTTAACAACAGTGAGGAAAAGAGACGTAACCAATCGCCCAAGCGGCTAACGAGCCGATCAGTGGTGAAGAGGATAAAAGTAAGGACTAAAGTATAAGTGTTTACAAAATATCATAGTCAGCAATGAAAGTTTTCTTTGATAGCAGTCCCAACAAGTGTGGCGTCAGATACTTTACAACAAAAGAAAATGAACTGACTTGAGGGCCAACTAATATAGAGTTTTGTGGGTGTCCCGTGGGGTAGTGTATACGTCAACACTACTGTATGTACTACAATATTTACAAATAAGATAATAGGCATGGAAACTCTTACAGAATAAAATAAAATAAATAATTAAATTTTGTTGACGTAATATACAGAAAAAGTTTGTAATTATTGTAACTTGAGAAACAGTAGGAGTTTCCCACATGGTGTATAGTGAGTCATACTCTTCCTCCTCCCCACTCTCCCACCATCATCCTCTTCCTCCCACTCTCCCACCATCATCCTCTTCCTCCCACTCTCCCCACCTCATCCTCTTCCTCCCACTCTCCCACCATCATCCTCTTCCTCCCCCACTCTCCCACCATCATCCTCTTCCTCCCCACTCTCCCCACCATCATCCTCTTCCTCCCACTCTCCCACCATCATCCTCCCTCCCACACTCTCCACCATCATCCTCTTCCTCCCCTCCCCCTCATCCCTTCCTCCACTCTCCCACCACATCTCTCTTCCTCACTCTCCCACCATCATCCTCTTCCTCCCTCCCCATCATCCTCTTCCTCCCACACTCTCCCACCATCATCCTCTTCCTCCCACTCTCCCCCACCATCATCTCTCCTCCCACACTCTCCCCACCATCATCCTCTTCTTCCCCACTCTCCCACCCATCATCCCTCTTCCTCCCACTCTCCCACCATCATCCTCTTCCTCACACTCTCCCACCATCATCCTCTTCTCCCCTCTCCCCACCATCATCCTCTTCCTCCCCCACCTCCCACCATCATCCTCTTCCTCCCTCCCACCATCATCCCCTCTTCCTCCCACACACTCCCCATCATCCTCTTCTTCCCACTCTCCCACCATCATCCTCTTCCTCCCCACTCTCCCACATATCCTCTTCCTCCACACTCTCCCACCATCATCCTCTTCTTCCTCCACTCTCCCACCATCATCCTCTTCCTCCCTCTCCCACCATCATCTCTTCCTCCCCACTCTCCCTCATCACCCTCTCCTCCCACTCTCCCACCATCATCCTCTTCCTCCCACACTCTCCCACCATCATCCTCTTCCTCCCCCTCCTCCCACCATCCTCTTCTCCCCACACTCTCCCTATCATCCTCTTCCTCCCACCTCTCCCACCATCTCCTCTTCCTCCCACCTCCCCACCATCATCCTCTTCCTCCCCCTCTCCCCATCATCCTCTTCCTCCCATTCTCCCACCATCATCCTCTTCCTCCCCACTCTCCCCATCATCCTCTTCCTCCACCTCTCCCCTCATCATCCTCTTCCTCCCCACACTCTCCCACCATCATCCTCTTCTCCCCACACTCTCCCACCATCATCCTCTTCCTCCCACACTCTCCCCCATCGTCCTCTTCCTCCCCATTCTCCCCCACCATCATCCTCTTCTTCCCTCTCCCACCATCATCCTCTTCCTCCCACACTCCCACCATCATCCTCTTCCTCCCACTCTCCCACCATCATCCTCTTCCTCCCCACACTCTCCCACCATCATCCTCTTCCTCCCACCTCCCACCATCATCCTCTTCCTCCCACACTCTCCCACCATCATCCTCTTCCTCACTCTCCCACCATCATCCTCTTCTCCCACTCTCCCACCATCATCCTCTTCCTCCTCTCCCACCATCATCCTCTTCCTCCCACCTCTCCCACCATCATCCTCTTCCTCCACTCTCCCACCATCATCCTCTTCCTCCCCTCTCCCACCATCATCCTCTTCCCTCCCCACACTCTCCCACCATCATCCTCTTCTCCCACTCTCCCCACCATCATCCTCTTCCTCCCTCTCCCACCATCATCCTCTTCCTCCCCACACTCTCCCACCATCATCCTCTTCCTCCCACTCTCCCATCATCCTCTTCTCCCACCTCTCCCATCATCCTCTTCCTCCCCACACTCTCCCCACCATCATCCTCTTCCTCCACACTCTCCCACCATCATCCTCTTCCTCCCCACTCTCCCATCATCCTCTTCCTCCCCACTCCTCCCACCATCATCCTCTTCCTCCCCTCTCCCATCATCCTCTTCCTCCCCATTCTCCCACCATCCTCTTCTTCCCACTCTCCCACCATCATCCTCTTCCTCCCTCTCCCCATCATCCTCTTCCTCCACCTCTCCCACCATCATCCCTCTTCCTCCCCACACTCTCCCACCATCATCCTCTTCCTCCCACTCTCCCACCATCATCCTCTTCTTCCCCTCTCCCACCATCATCCTCTTCTCCACTCTCCCCACCATCATCCTCTTCCTCACACTCTCCACCATCTCCTCTTCCTCCCCTCTCCCACCATCATCCTCTTCCTCCCACACTCTCCCACCATCATCTCTTCCTCCACACTCTCACCATCATCCTCTTCCTCCACTCTCCACCATCATCCTCTTCTTCCCACACTCTCCCCACCATCATCCTCTTCCCTCACACTCTCCCACCATCATCCTCTTCCTCCACACTCTCCCTATCATCCTCTTCCTCACACTCTCCCACCATCATCCTCTTCCTCCCACACTCTCCCCTCATCTCCTCTTCCTCCCCCCTCTCCCACCATCATCCTCTTCTTCCCCACACTCTCCCCATCATCCTCTTCCTCCACACTCTCCCACCATCATCCTCTTCCTCCCACACTCTCCCCTCATCATCCTCTTCTCCCATTCTCCCCACCATCATCCTCTTCCTCCCTCTCCCCATCATCCTCTTCCTCCCCACACTCCCCATCATCCTCTTCCTCCCCTCTCCCACCATCATCCTCTTCCTCCCCTCTCCCCCACCATCATCCTCTTCCTCCCACACTCTCCCACCATCATCTCTTCCTCCCACTCTCCCACCATCATCCTCTTCTTCCCTCTCCCCACCATCATCCTCTTCTCCCACACTCTCCCACCATCATCCTCTTCCTCCCCTCCCCACCATCATCTCTTCCCCTCCCCCACCTCTCCCTATCATCCTCTTCCTCCCCCTCTCCCTATCATCCTCTTCCTCCACTCCCCATCATCCTCTTCCTCACTCTCCACCATCATCCTCTTCCTCCCACTCCCACCATCATCCTCTTCCTCACACTCTCCCTCATCCTCTTCTCCACACTCTCCCACCATCATCCTCTTCCTCCCACACTCTCCCCATCATCCTCTTCCTCCCCACTCTCCCACCATCATCCTCTTCCTCCCTCTCCCACCATCATCCTCTTCTCCCACTCTCCCACCATCATCCTCTTCTTCCCCACTCTCCCACCATCATCCTCTTCCTCCCCACTCTCCCACCATCATCCTCTTCCTCCCACTCTCCCATCATCCTCTTCCCTCCCCACACTCTCCCACCATCATCCTCTTCCTCCCCACCTCTCCCACCATCATCCTCTTCCTCCACACTCCCCACCATCATCCTCTTCCTCCCACACTCTCCCCACCATCATCCTCTTCTCCCCACTCTCCCACCATCATCCTCTTCTTCCCCACTCTCCCCATCATCCTCTTCCTCCCACTCTCCCACCATCATCCACCAGCAATGCAGCAACCCCTA
>NW_024735602.1:0-14080 GCF_018991925.1 Homarus americanus | reverse complement strand
ACGTTGGCCTTAGAGAAATAGCAAACCAGATGATCAGATCAAACTGCACCTTCTCTTGCTATCCTCGGCGCCGGCAGCGCCACCGTGTGTGCCTATCTCCTCCCTTATCCGCTCCTCGACCTACAGCAAGGCGGAAGACATTGGGCGAGGGACCGCACGTTGGCCTTAGAGAAATAGCAAACCAGATGATCAGATCAAACTGCACCTTCTCTCGCTATCCTCGGCGCCGGCAGCGCCACCGTGTGTGCCTATCTCCTCCCTTATCCGCTCCTCGACCTACAGCAAAGCAGAAGACATTGGGCGAGGGACTGCACGTTGGCCTTAGAGAAATAGCAAACCAGATGATCAGATCAAACTGCACCTTCTCTTGCTATCCTCGGCGCCGGCAGCGCCACCGTGTGTGCCTATCTCCTCCCTTATCCGCTCCTTGACCTACAGCAAGGCAGAAAACATTGTGCGAGGGACCGCACGTTGGCCTTAGAGAAATAGCAAACCAGATGATCAGATCAAACTGCACCTTCTCTTGCTATCCTCGGCGCCGGCAGCGCCACCGTGTGTGCCTATCTCCTCCCTTATCCGCTCCTCAACCTACAGCAAGGCAGAAGACATTGGGCGAGGGACCGCACGTTGGCCTTAGAGAAATAGCAAACCAGATGATCAGATTCTAAACTGCACCTTCTCTTGCTATCCTCGGGCGCCGCAGTGCCATCGCGGTGTGCCTATCTCCCCTCCCTCTATCCTAGCTTCCTACAGTAAGGCAGAAGACATTGGGCGAGGGACCGCGACGCTGGCCTTAGAGAAATAGCAAACCAGATGATCAGATCAAACTGCACCTTCTTAGCATCCTCAGCCGCAGCGCCAATCGCGGTGTGCCTATCTCCTCCCTTTATCCGGCCTCACCTACAGCAGCAGCAGAAGACATTGGGCTTAGGGACCACACGTTGTCTTAGAGAAATAGCACCGTGACTGTGACTGATCAAACTGCACCTTCTTGCTATCCTCGGTGCCGGTATGTAATCGCGGTGTGCTCTGTCTCTCCCCTTATCTGCTCCTAATCACAGCAAGGCAGAAGACATTGGGCGAGGGACCGCATGTTGGACTTAGAGAAATAGCAAACCAGATGATCAGACCAAACTGCACCTTCTCTTGCTTTCCTCGGCGCCGGCAGCGCCACCGTGTGTGCCTATCTCCTCCCTTATCTGCACCTCGACCTACAGCAAGGCAGAAGACATTGGGCGAGGGACCGCACGTTGGCCTTAGAGAAATAGCAAACCAGATGATCAGATCAAACTGCACCTTCTCTTGCTATCCTCGGCGCTGGCAGCGCCACCGTGTGTGCCTATCTCCTCCCTTATCCGCTCCTCGACCTACAGCAAGGCAGAAGACATTGGGCGAGGGACCGCACGTTGGCCTTAGAGAAATAGCAAACCAGATGATCAGATCAAACTGCACCTTCTGTTATCCTCGGCGGCCAGAAAAGCACCGTGTGCCTATTATCTCCTCCCTTATCCGCCTTCCCCACCTACAGCAAAGGCAGAAGACATTGGCCAGGACCGCGACGTTGGCCTTAGAGAAATAGCGCAAACCAGATGATCAGATCAAACTGCACCTTCTCTTGCTATCCTCGAAATGGGTAGCCGCCAATCGCAGGTGCCTATCTCCTCCTCTTCTTATCCGCTCCCACCTGCTGGCAAGGCAGAAGACATAATAGGGACCGCACGCTGGGCCTTAGAGAAATAGCAAAACCAGATGATCAGATCAAACTGCACCTTCTTTCTGTTATCCGGTGCCGGCAGCGGCAATCGCGGTGTGCCTATTCTCCTCCCTTATCCGCTCCTCGACCTACAGCAAGGCAGAAGACATTGGTCGAGGGACCGCACGTTGGACTTAGAGAAATAGCAAACCAGATGATCAGACCAACCTGCACCTTCTCTTGCTATCCTCGGCGCCGGCAGCGCCACCGTGTGTGCCTATCTCCTCCCTTATCCGCACCTCGACCTACAGCAAGGCAGAAGACATTGGGCGAGGGACCGTACGTTGGCCTTAGAGAAATAGCAAACCAGATGATCAGATCAAACTGCACCTTCTCTTGCTATCCTCGGCGCCGGCAGCGCCACCGTGTGTGCCTATCTCCTCCCTTATCCGCTCCTCGACCTACAGCAAGGCAGAAGACATTGTGCGAGGGACCACACGTTGGCCTTAGAGAAATAGCAAACCAGATGATCAGATCAAACTGCACCTTCTCTTGCTATCCTCGGCGCCGGCAGCGCCACCGTATGTGCCTATCTCTTCCCTTATCCGCTCCTCGACCTACAGCAAGGCGGAAGACATTGGGCGAGGGACCGCACGTTGGCCTTAGAGAAATAGCAAACCAGATGATCAGATCAAACTGCAACTTCTCTTGCTATCCTCGGCGCCGGCAGCGGCACCGTGTGTGCCTATCTCCTCCCTTATCCGCTCCTCGACCTACAGCAAGGCGGAAGACATTGGGCAAGGGACCGCACGTTGGGCTTAGAGAAATAGCAAACCAGATGATCAGATCAAACTGCACCTTCTCTTGCTATCCTCGGCGCCGGCAGCGCCACCGTGTGTGCCTATCTCCTCCCTTATCCGCTCCTCGACCTACAGCAAGGCAGAAGAGATTGGGCGAGGGACCGCACGTTGGACTTAGAGAAATAGCAAACCAGATGATCAGACCAAACTGCACCTTCTCTTGCTATCCTCGGCGCCGGCAGCGCCACCGTGTGTGCCTATCTCCTCCCTTATCCGCACCTCGACCTACAGCAAGGCAGAAGACATTGGGCGAGGGACCGCACGTTGGCCTTAGAGAAATAGCAAACCAGATGATCAAATCAAACTGCACCTTCTCTTGCTATCCTCGGCGCTGGCAGCGCCACCGTGTGTGCCTATCTCCTCCCTTATCCGCTCCTCTACCTGACACCGTTGGCCTTAGAGAAATAGCAAACCAGATGATCAGATCAAACTGCACCTCCTCTTGCTATCCTCGGCGCCGGCAGCGCCACCGTGTGTGCCTATCTCTTCCCATATCCGCTCCTCGACCTACAGCAAGGCAGAAGACATTGGGCGAGGGACCGCACGTTGGCCTTAGAGAAATAGCAAACCAGATGATCAGATCAAACTGCACCTTCTCTTGCTATCCTCGGCGCCGGCAGCGCCACCGTGTGTGCCTATCTCCTCCCTTATCCGCTCCTCGACCTACAGCAAGGCAGAAGACATTGGGCGAGGGACCGCACGTTGGCCTTAGAGAAATAGCAAACCAGATGATCAGATCAAACTGCACCTTCTCTTGCTATCCTCGGCGCCGGCAGCGGCACCGTGTGTGCCTATCTCCTCCCTTATCTGCTCCTCGACCTACAGCAAGGCAGAAGACATTGGGCGAGGGACCGCATGTTGGACTTAGAGAAATAGCAAACCAGATGATCAGACCAAACAGCACCTTCTCTTGCTTTCCTCGGCGCCAGCAGCGCCACCGTGTGTTCCTATCTCCTCCCTTATCTGCACCTCGACCTACAGCAAGGCAGAAGACATTGGGCGAGGGACCGCACGTTGGCCTTAGAGAAATAGCAAACCAGATGATCAGATCAAACTGCACCTTCTCTTGCTATCCTCGGCGCCGGCAGCGCCACCGTAGGTGCCGATCTCTCCTTATCCAGCCGACCTACAGCAAGGCAGAAGACATTGGGCGAGGGACCGCACGTTGGCCTTAGAGAAATAGCAAACCAGATGATCAGATCAAACTGCACTTTCTCTTGCTATCCTCGGCGCCGGCAGCGCTAGCGTGTGTGCCTATCTCCTCCCTTATCCGCTCCTCGACCTACAGTAAGGCAGAAGACATTGGGCGAGGGACCGCACGTTGGCCTTAGAGAAATAGCAAACCAGATGATCAGATCAAACGGCACCTTCTCTTGCTATCCTCGGCGCCGGCAGCGCCACCGTGTGTGCCTATCTCTCCCTTATCCGCTCCTCGACCTACAGCAAGGCGGAAGATATTGGGGGAGGGACCGCACGTTGGTCTTAGAGAAATAGCAAACCAGATGATCAGATCAAACTGCACCTTCTCTTGCTGTCCTCGGCGCCGGCAGCGCCACCGTGTGTGCCTATCTCCTCCCTTATCCGCTCCTCGGCCTACAGCAAGGCGGAAGACATTGGGCGAGGGACCGCACGTTGGCCTTAGAGAAATAGCAAACCAGATGATCAGATCAAACTGCACCTTCTTGCTATTCGCAGCCGCAGCGCCAATCGGGTGTGCTTCAGTTTTCCTCCTTTATCCGGGCCTCGACCTACAGCAAGGCGGAAGACATTGGGCGAGGGACCGCACGTTGGCCTTAGAGAAACAGCAAACCAGATGATCAGATCAAACTGCACCTTCTCTTGCTATCCTCGGCGCCGGCAGCGCCACCGTGTGTGCCTATCTCTTCCCTTATCCGCTCCTCGACCTACAGCAAGGCGGAAGACATTGGGCGAGGGACCGCACGTTGGCCTTACAGAAATAGCAAACCAGATGATCAGATCAAACTGCACCTTTCCTTATACTTTCGGCGCCGCAGCACCACCGTGTGCCTATCTCCTCCCCTTATCCAAGACTCTCGACCTGCTGTGCAAGGCAGAAGACATATGAGGGACTGTACTGGCCTTAGAGAAATATAAAACCAGATGATCAGATCAAACTGCACCTTCTTGTTATCCTCGAAGCCGGCAGCGCCACCGTGTGTGCCTATCTCCTCCCTTATCCGCTCCTCGACCTACAGCAAGGCAGAAGACATTGGGTGAGGGACCGCACGTTGCCCTTAGAGAAATAGCAAACCAGATGATCAGATCAAACTACACCTTCTCTTGCTATCCTCGGCGCCGGCAGCGCCACCATGTGTGCCTATCTCCTCCCTTATCCGTTCCTCGACCTACAGCAAGGCAGAAGACATTGGGCGAGGGACCGCACGTTGGCCTTAGAGAAATAGCAATCCAGATGATCAGATCAAACTGCACCTTCTCTTGCTATCCTCGGCGCCGGCAGCGCCACCGTGTGTGCCTATCTCCTCCCTTATCCGCTCCTCGACCTACAGCAAGGCAGAAGACACTGGGCGAGGGACCGCACGTTGGCCTTAGAGAAATAGCAAACCAGATGATCAGATCAAACTGCACCTTCTCTTGCTATCCTCGGCGCCGGCAGCGCCACCGTGTGTGCCTATCTCCTCCCTTTTCCGCTCCTCAACCTACAGCAAGGCAGAAGACATTGGGCAAGGGACCGCATGTTGGCCTTAGAGAAATAGCAAACCAGATGATCAGATCAAACTGCACCTTCTCTTGCTATCCTCGACGCCGGCAGCGCCACCGTGTGTGCCTATCTCCTCCCTTATCCGCTCCTCGACCTACAGCAAGGCAGAAGCCATTGGGCGAGGGTCCGCACGTTGGCCTTAGAGAAATACCAAACCAGAAGATCAGATCAAACTGCACCTTCTCTTGCTATCCTCGCCGCCGGCAGCGCCACCGTGTGTGCCTATCTTCTCCCTTATCCGCTCCTTGACCTACAGCAAGGCAGAAGACATTGGGCGAGGGACCGCACGTTGGCCTTAGAGAAATAGCAAACCAGATGATCAGATCAAACTGCACCTTCTCTTGCTATCCTCGGCGCCGGCAGCGCCACCGGGTGTGCCTATCTCCTCCCTTATCCGCTCCTCGACCTACAGCAAGGCAGAAGACATTGGGCGAGGGACCGCACGTTGGCCTTAGAGAAATAGCAAACCAGATGATCAGATCAAACTGCACCTTCTCTTGCTATCCGCGGCGCCGGCAGCCACCGTGTGCTTCATTCTCCCTTATCTGCTCCTCGACCTACAGCAAGGCAGAAGACATTGGGCGAGGGACCGCACCTTGGCCTTAGAGAAATAGCAAACCAGGTGATCAGATCAAACTGCACCTTCTCTTGCTATCCTCGGCGCCGGCAGCGCCACCGTGTGTGCCTATCTCCTCCCTTATCCGCTCCTCGACCTAGAGCAAGGCAGAAGACATTGGGCGAGGGACCGCATCAAGCAATTTTAGAGAACAGCAAACCAGATGACGATCAAACCAGACCTTCTTGCTATCCTCGGCGCCGGCAGCGCAACCGTGTGTGCCTATCTCCTCCCTTATCCGCTCCTCGACCTACAGCAAGGCGGAAGACACTGGGCGAGGGACCGCACGTTGGCCTAGAGAAATAGCAAACCAGATGATCAGATCAAACTGCACCTTCTCTTGCTATCTTCGGCGCCGGCAGCGCCACCATGTGTGCCTAGCTCCTCCCTTATCCGCTCCTCGACCTACAGCAAGGCGGAAGACATTGGGCGAGGGACCGCACGTTGGCCTTAGAGAAACAGCAAACCAGATGATCAGATCAAACTGCACCTTTTCTTGCTATCCTCGGCGCCGGCAGCGCCACCGTGTGTGCCTATCTCTTCCCTTATCCGCTCCTCGACCTACAGCAAGGCGGAAGACATTGGGCGAGGGACCGCACGTTGGCCTTACAGAAATAGCAAACCAGATGATCAGTTCAAACTGCACCTTCTCTTCTTACCCTCGGCGCCGGCAGCGCCACCGTGTGTGCCTATCTCCTCCCTTATCCGTTCCTCGACCTACAGCAAGGCGGAAGACATTGGGCGAGGGACCGCACGTTGGCCTTAGAGAAATAGCAACCAGATGATCAGATCAAACTGCACCTTCTCTTGCTATCCACGGCGCCGGCAGCGCCACCGTGTGTGCCTATCTCCTCCCTTATCCGCTCCTCGACCTACAGCAAAGCAGAAGACATTGGGCGAGGGACCGCACGTTGGCCTTAGAGAAATAGCAAACCAGATGATCAGATCAAACTGCACCTTCTCTTGCTATCCTCGGCGCCGGCAGCGCCACCGTGTGTGCCTATCTCCTCCCTTATCCGCACCTCGACCTACAGCAAGGCCGAAGACATTGGGCGAGGGACTGCACGTTGGCCTTAGAGAAATAGCAAACCAGATGATCAGATCAAACTGCACCTTCTCTTGCTATCCTCGGCGCCGGCAGCGCCACCGTGTGTGCCTATCTCCTCCCTTATTCGCTCCTCGACCTACAGCAAGGCAGAAGACATTGGGCGAGGGACTGCACGCTATCTTTAGAGAAATAGCAAACCAGATGATCAGATCAACTGCACCTTTCCATATCCTCGGTGTCAGTAGCGCCACCGGTAGGTGCCTATCTCGTCCCTTATCCCGCCGACCCACAGCAAGGCAGAAGACATTGGGCGAGGGATCAAGACGCTGGCCTTAGAGAAATAGCAAAACCAGATGATCAGATCAAACTGCACCTTCTTCTTGTTATCCTCGCCGCAGGCCAGCGCAGGTGCTCTAATTCCTTTTTTTTATCCGCCTCGACCTACAGCAAGGCAGAAGACATTGGGCCAGGGACCGTGACGGCCTTAGAGAAATAGCAAAACCAGATGATCAGATCAAACTGCACCTTCTTGCTATCTCGGCGCCGGCAGCTCCCACCGTGACTATTCTCCCCTATCCGCCTCGACCTACAGCAAGGCAGAAGACATTGGGCGAGGGACCGCACGTTGGCCTTAGAGAAATAGCAAACCAGATGATCAGATCAAACTGCACCTTCTCTTGCTATCCTCGGCGCCGGCAGCGCCACCGTGTGTCCCTATCTCCTCCCTTATCCGCTCCTCGACCTACAGCAAGGCAGAAGACATTGGGCGAGGGACCGCACGTTGGCCTTAGAGAAATAGCAAACCAGATGATCAGATCAAACTGCACTTTCTCTTGCTATCCTCGGCGCCAGCAGCGCTAGCGTGTGTGCCTATCTCCTCCCATATCCGCTCCTCGACCTACAGCAAGGCAGAAGACATTGGGCGATGGACCGCACGTTGGCCTTAGAGAAATAGCAAACCAGATGATCAGATCAAACTGCACCTTCTCTTGCTATCCTCGGCGCCAGCAGCGCCACCGTGTGTGCCTATCTCCTCCCTTATCTGCTCCTCGACCTACAGCAAAGGCAGAAGACATTACGAGGGACCGACGCTATCTTTAGAGAAACAGGCAAACCAGATGATCAGGATCAAACTGCACCTTCTCTGTTATCCTCGAAAAGCGGCAGCGCCCACCTGTGTGCCTAATCTCTCCTTATCCTCGACCTACAGCAAGGCAGAAGACATTGGGCGAGGGTCCGCACGTTGGCCTTAGAGAAATAGCAAACCAGAAGATCAGATCAAACTGCACCTTCTCTTGCTATCCTCACCGCCGGCAGCGCCACCGTGTGTGCCTATCTTCTCCCTTATCCGCTCCTTGACCTACAGCAAGGCAGAAGACATTGGGCGAGGGACCGCACATTGGCCTTAGAGAAATAGCAAACCAGATGATCAGATCAAACTGCACCTTCTCTTGCTATCTTTCTGGTGCCGGCAGCGCCACCGTGGTGTGCCTATCTCTCCTTATCCGCCTCCTCGACCTACAGCAAAGGCAGAAGACATTGGGCTTAGGACCGCACGCTGGCCTTAGAGAAATAGCAAACCAGATGACTCAGATCAAACCGCACCTTTCTTGCTATCCTCGGCGCCGGCAGCGCAACCGTGTGTGCCTATCTCCTCCCTTATCCGCTCCTCGACCTACAGCAAGGCGGAAGACACTGGGCGAGGGACCGCACGTTGGCCTAGAGAAATAGCAAACCAGATGATCAGATCAAACTGCACCTTCTCTTGCTATCTTCGGCGCCGGCAGCGCCACCATGTGTGCCTAGCTCCTCCCTTATCCGCTCCTCGACCTACAGCAAGGCGGAAGACATTGGGCGAGGGACCGCACGTTGGCCTTAGAGAAACAGCAAACCAGATGATCAGATCAAACTGCACCTTTTCTTGCTATCCTCGGCGCCGGCAGCGCCACCGTGTGTGCCTATCTCTTCCCTTATCCGCTCCTCGACCTACAGCAAGGCGGAAGACATTGGGCGAGGGACCGCACGTTGGCCTTACAGAAATAGCAAACCAGATGATCAGTTCAAATCAAAAATTTTCTTCCTTACCTCGGTGCCGGCAGCGCCACCGTGCCTATCTCCTCCTCATCTGTTCCTCGACCCACAGCAAGGCGGAAGACATTGGGCGAGGGACCGCACGTTGGCCTAGAGAAATAGCAAACCAGATGATCAGATCAAACTGCACCTTCTCTTGCTATCTTCGGCGCCGGCAGCGCCACCGTGTGTGCCTATCTCCTCCCTTATCCGCTCCTCGACCTACAGCAAGGCGGATGACATTGGGCGAGGGACTGCACGTTGGCCTTAGAGAAATAGCAAACCAGATGATCAGATCAAACTGCACCTTCTCTTGCTATCCTCGGCGCCGGCAGCGCCACCGTGTGTGCCTATCTCCTCCCTTTATCCGCCTCGACCCACAGCAAGGCAGAAGACATTGGGCGAGGACCGACCGCTATCTTGTAAGAGAAATAGCGCAAACCAGATGATCAGATCAAACTGCACCTTTCTTGCTATCCTCGGTGTCGGGCAGCGGCAATCAGGTGCTCTATCTCCTTTATCCGCTCTCGACCCACAGCAAGGCAGAAGACATTGGGCGAGGGACTGCACGTTGGACTTAGAGCAATAGCAAACCAGATGATCAGATCAAACTGCACCTTCTCTTGCTATCCTCGGCGCCGGCAGCGCCACCGTGTGTGCCTATCTCCTCCCTTATCCGCACCTCGACCTACAGCAAGGCAGAAGACATTGGGCGAGGGACCGCACGTTGGCCATAGAGAAATAGCAAACCAGATGATCAGATCAAACTGCACCTTCTCTTGCTATCCTCGGCGCCGACAGCGCCACCGTGTGTGCCTATCTCCTCCCTTATCCGCTCCTCGACCTCCAGCAAGGCAGAAGACATTGGGCGAGGGACCGCACGTTGGCCTTAGAGAAATAGCAAACCAGATGATCAGATCAAACCCCACCTTCTCTTGCTATCCTCGGCGCCGGCAGCGCCACCGTGTGTGCCTATCTCCTCCCTTATCCGCTCCTCGACGTACAGCAAGGCGGAAGACATTGGGCGAGGGACCGCACGTTGGCCTAGAGAAATAGCAAACCAGATGATCAGATCAAACTGCACCTTCTCTTGCTATCTTCGGCGCCGGCAGCGCCACCGTGTGTGCCTATCTCCTCCCTTATCCGCTCCTCGACCTACAGCAAGGCGGATGACATTGGGCGAGGGACTGCACGTTGGCCTTAGAGAAATAGCAAACCAGATGATCAGATCAAACTGCACCTTTGCTATCCCTCGGTGCCGGCAGCGCCACCGTGTGTGCCTATTCCCTTATCCGGGCCTCGACCTAAGCAGCGGGGCGGCGAAGACATTGGGCGAGGGACCAAGACGTTGGCCTTAGAGAAATAGGCAAACCAGATGATCAGATCAAACCTGCACCTTCTTCGCTATCCTCGGTATGGCAGCGCCACCGCAGTGTGTGCCTATTCTCCTTATCCGCCCTCGAATTTGGCTACAAAGAAGACATTAGCGAGGGACCGTGACGCTGGCCTTAGAGAAATAGCAAACCAGATGATCAGATCAAACTGCACCTTCTCTTGCTATCCTCGGCGCCGGCAGCGCCACCGTGTGTGCCTATCTCCTCCCTTATCCGCTCCTCGACCTACAGCAAGGCAGAAAACATTGTGCGAGGGACCGCACGTTGGCCTTAGAGAAATAGCAAACCAGATGATCAGATCAAACTGCACCTTCTCTTGCTATCCTCGGCGCCAGCAGCGGCACCGTGTGTGCCTATCTCCTCCCTTATCCGCTCCTCGACCTACAGCAAGGCAGAAGACATTGGGCGAGGGACTGCACGTTGGCCTTAGAGAAATAGCAAACCAGATGATCAGATCAAACTGCACCTTCTCTTGCTATCCTCGGCGCCGGCAGCGCCACCGTGTGTGCCTATCTCCTCCCTTATCCGCTCCTCGACCTACAGCAAGGCAGAAGACATTGGGCGAGGGACCGCACGTTGGCCTTAGAGAAATAGCAAACCAGATGATCAGATCAAACTGCACCTTCTCTTGCTATCCTCGGCGCCGGCAGCGCCACCGTGTGTGCCTATCTCCTCCCTTATCCGCTCCTCGACCTACAGCAAGGCAGAAGACATTGGGCGAGGGACCGCACGTTGGCCTTAGAGAAATAGCAAACCAGATGATCAGATCAAACTGCACCTTCTCTTGCTATCCTCGGCGCCGGCAGCGCCACCGTGTGTGCCTATCTCCTCCCTTATCCGCTCCTCGACCTACAGCAAGGCAGAAGACTTTGGGCGAGGGACCGCACGTTGGCCTTAGAGAAATAGCAAACCAGATGATCAGATCAAACTGCACCTTCTCTTGCTATCCTCGGCGCCGGCAGCGCCACCGTGTGTGCCTATCTCCTTCCTTGCTGTAAGTCGAGGAGCTGATAAGGGAGAAGACATTGGGCGAGGGACCGCACGTTGGCGTTAGAGAAATAGCAAACCAGATGATCAGATCAAACTGCACCTTCTCTTGCTATCCTCGGCGCCGGCAGCGCCACCGTGTGTGCCTATCTCCTCCCTTATCCGCTCCTCGACGTACAGCAAGGCAGAAGACATTAGGCGAGGGACTGCACGTTGGCCTTAGAGAAATAGCAAACCAGATGATCAGATCAAACTGCACCTACTCTTGCTATCCTCGTCGCCGGCAGCGCCACCGTGTGTGCCTATCTCCTCCCTTATCCGCTCCTCGACCTACAGCAAGGCAGAAGACATTGGGCGAGGGACCGCACGTTGGCCTTAGAGAAATAGCAAACCAGATGATCAGATCAAACTGCACCTTCTCTTGCTATCCTCGGCGCCGGCAGCGCCACCGTGTGTGCCTATCTCCTCCCTTATCCGCTCCTCGACCTACAGCGAGGCAGAAGACATTGGGCGAGACCATACGTTGGCCTTAAGAAATAATAGTAAGATGAAGTCAGATCAAACTGCCTTCTCCTACTATCCTCACGGCGCCGCTTGGCACGCCGGTGTGTACCCCTATCTCCTCCCTTATCCGCTCCTCGACCTACAACAAGGCAGAAGACATTGGGCGAGGGACCGCACGTTGGCCTTAGAGAAATAGCAAACCAGATGATCAGATCAAACTGCACCTTCTCTTGCTATCCTCGGCGCTGGCAGCGCCACCGTGTGTGCCTATCGCCTCCCTTATCCGCTCCTCGACCTACAGCAAGGCAGAAGACATTGGGCGAGGGACCGCATGTTGGCCTTAGAGAAATAGCAAACCAGATGCTCAGATCAAACTGCACCGTCTCTTGCTATCCTCGGCGCCGGCAGCGCCACCATGTGTGCCTATCTCCTCCCTTATCCGCTCCTCGACCTACAGCAAGGCAGAAGACATTGGGCGAGGGAACGCACGTTGGCCTTAGAGAAATAGCAAACCAGATGATCAGATCAAACTGCACCTTCTCTTGCTATCCTCGGCGCCGGCAGCGCCACCGTGTGTGCCTATCTCCTCCCTTATCCGCTCCTCAACCTACAGCAAGGCGGAAGACCTTGGGCGAGGGACCGCACGTTGGCCTTAGAGAAATAGCAAACCAGATGATCAGATCAAACTGCACCTTCTCTTGCTATCCTCGGCGCCAGCAGCGCCACCGTGTATGCCAATCTCCTCCCTTATCCGCTCCTCGACCTACAGCAAGGCGGAAGACTTTGGGCGAGGGACCGCACGTTGGCCTTAGAGAAATAGCAAACCAGATGATCAGATCAAACTGAACCTTCTCTTGCTATCCTCGGCGCCGGCAGCGCCACCGTGTGTGCCTATCTCCTCCCTTATCCGCTCCTCGACCTACAGCAAGACGGAAGACATTGGGCGAGGGACCGCACGTTAGCCTTAGAGAAATAGCAAACCAGATGATCAGATCAAACTGCACCTTCTCTTGCTATCCTCGGCGCCGGCAACCACGTGTGTTATATCTCTCTATCGCTCCTCGACCACCACAGCAAAGCAGAGAACTTGTTAGGCGTGAGGGGCGACGCGTTGTATGAAAATAGCAAACAGATGATCAGAATCAAACTGCACCTTCTCTTGCTATCCTTGTACGGCCTTTCACGGTAATGTGCTATCTCCTCCTTATCCACTCCTCGACTTACAGCAAAGGCAGAAGAAAACATTGTCTTGAGGACCGCGCGTTGGCCTTAGAAATAGCAAACCAGTGATCAGATCAAACTGCACCTTCTCTTGCCATCACTCGGCGCCGGCAGCGCCACCGTGTGTGCCTATCTCCTCCCTTATCCGCTCCTCGACCTACAGAAAGGCAGAAGACATTGGGCGAGGGACCGCACGTTGGCCTTAGAGAAATAGCAAACCAGGTGATCAGATCAAACTGCACCTTCTCTTGCTATCCTCGGCGCCGGCAGTGCCACCGTGTGTGCCTATCTCCTCCCTTATCTGCTCCTCGACCTACAGCAAGGCAGAAGACATTGGGCGAGGGACCGCACGTTGGCCTTAGAGAAATAGCAAACCAGATGATCAGATCAAACTGCACCTTCTCTTGCTATCTTCGGCGCCGGCAGCGCCACCGTGTGTGCCTATCTCCTCCCTTATCCGCTCCTCGACCTACAGCAAGGCAGAAGACATTGGGCGAGGGACCGCACGTTGGCCTTAGAGAAATAGCAAACCAGATGATCAGATCAAACTGCACCTTCTCTTGCTATCCTCGGCGCCGGCAGCGGCGCCGTGTGTGCCTATCTCCTCCCTTATCCGCTCCTCGACCTACAGCAAGGCAGAAGACATTGGGCGAGGGACCGCATGTTGGACTTAGAGAAATAGCAAACCAGATGATCTGACCAAACTGCACCTTCTCTTGCTTTCCTCGACGCAGGCAGCGCCACCGTGTGTGCCTATCTCCTCCCTTATCCGCACCTCGACCTACAGCAAGGCAGAAGACATTGGGCGAGGGACCGCACGTTGGCCTTAGAGAAATAGCAAACCAGATGATCAGATCAAACTGCACCTTCTCTTGCTATCCTCGGCGCCGACAGCGCCACCGTGTGTGCCTATCTCCTCCCTTATCCGCTCCTCGACCTACAGCAAG
>NW_024735601.1:0-6042 GCF_018991925.1 Homarus americanus | reverse complement strand
GGAAATTTGTCATAAAAATGGGAAATATCTACTTTCCGGAAAGTTGGTTAGATAACCAAATTTGCCGAAAATAGATTATCATAGAAAACGGAAATTTGTATCATAAAAATGGAAAATCTACTTTCCGCGAAAGTTTCTTAGATAACCAACTTTCCCGAAAATAGATTATCATAGAAAACAGGAAATTTGTCATAAAAAATGGGAAATATCGACTTTCCGGAAAGTTGGTTAGATAACCAAATTGCCGAAAATGAATTATCATAGAAAACTGGAAATTTGTATCATAAAAATGGGAAAATCTGCTTTCCGCGAAAGTTTCTTAGATAATAACATTCCCGAAAATAGATTATCATAGAAAACAGGGTGTATCAAAAAAATGAAATATCGACTTTCCGGAAAGTTGGTTAGATAACCAACTTTCCCGAAAATAGATTATCATAGAAAACGAAATTTGTATCATAAAATGAGGAAATATCTACTTTCCGGGAAAGTTGGTTATCTACTTCCCCGAAAAGTAGATAGATTTTCTAATTTCAGGGAAAGTAGATTATCGACTTATTGGGAAAGTAGATTTTTGTATTTTTCGGAAATATTACCTAATTTTGGGAAGTAGATTTTTCATAAAGCGAAATTTGTATCATAAAATATGGGAAATATCTACTTTCCGGGAAAGTTGGATAGATAACAAATTGCCGAAAATAGATTATCATAGAAAACGAAGTATCATAAAAAATGGGAAATATCTACTTTCCGGGAAAGTTGGTTATGTACTTCCCCGAAAAGTAGATAGATTTTCCAATTTTCGGAAAGTAGATTATCGACTTTTTGGGAAAGTAGATTTTCGTATTTTCGAAATATTACCTAATTTTGGGAAGTAGATTATCATAGAAACGGAAATTTGTATCATAAAAAATGGGAAATATCTACTTTCCGGGAAAGTTTCTTAGATAACCAACTTTCCCGCAAATAGATTTTCATAGAAAACAGGAAATTTGTATCATAAAAATGGAAATATCGACTTTCCGGGAAAGTTGGTTGAATAACAACTTCGAAAATAGTATCATAGAAAACGAAATTTGTATCATAAAAATGGGAAATATCTACTCAGGAAGTTGGTTATCTACTTCCCGAAAGTAAATAGATTTTCGAATTTTTCGGGAAAGTAGATTATTACCCTAATTTGAAGTAGATTATCATGAAAACGGAAATTTGTATCATAAAAAATGGGAAATATCTACTTTCCGGGAAGTTGGTTAGATAACCATTTGCCGAAAATAGATTATCATAAAACAGAAATTTGTATCATAAAATAGAAATATCTACTTTCCGCGAAAGTTTCTTAAATAACCAACTCCGAAAATAGTTTATCATAGAAAACAGGAAATTTGTATCATAAAAATGGGAAATATCGACTTTCCGCGAAAGTTGGTTAGATAACAACTTTCGAAAATAGATTATCATAAAACAGGAAATTTGTATCATAAAAAATGGAAATATCGACTTTCGGGAAAGTTGGTTAGATCCAACTTTCCGAAAATAGATATCATAGAAAACGAAGAAATTTGTATCATAAAATAGAAATATCTACTTTCCGGGAAAGTTGGTTATCTACTTCCCAAAAGTAGATAGATTTTTCTAATTTTCGGAAAGTAGATTATCGACTTTTGGGAAAGTAGATTTTCTTATTTTCGCGGAAATATTACCTAATTTGGAAGTAGATTATTATAGAAAACGGAAATTTGTATCATAAAAATGGAAATATCTACTTTCGGGAAAGTTGGTTAGATAACAAATTTGCTGAAAATAGATTATCATAGAAAACGAAATTTGCATCATAAAAAATGGGAAATATCTACTACTTTCCAAAGTTTCTTTGATAACAACTTTCGAAAATAGAAACGGAAATTTGTATCATAAAAAATGGGAAATAAAATTACTTTCGGGAAAGTTGGTTAGATAACCAACTTTCAAAATAAATATCATAGAAAACGGGAAATTTGTATCATAAAAAATAGAAATATCGACTTTCGGGAAAGTTAGTTATCTACTTCGAAAAGTAGAAAGATTTTAATTTTTCGGAAAGTAGATTATCGACTTTTGGGAAAGTGAATTTTCGTATTTTCAGGAAATATTACCTAATTTTGGGAAGTAGATTATCATAGAAAACAGAAATTTGTATCATAAAAAATGGAAATATATACTTTCGGTAAATTGGTTGAATACCAAATTTCCCGAAAATAATTATCATAGAAAACAGGAAATTTGTATCATAAAAATGGGAAATATCTACTTTCCGCGAAAGTTTCTTAGATAACCACTTTCCCAAAAATAGATTATCATAAAACGAAATTTGTATCATAATAAATGGGAAATATCTACTTTCCGCGAAAGTTTCTTAGATAACCAACTTTCAAAATAGATTATCATAGAAAACAGGAAATTTGTATCATAAAAATGGGAAATATCGACTTTCCGGGAGAAAGTTAGTTAAATAACCAACTTTCCCGAAATAGATTATCATAGAAAACAGGAAATTTGTATCATAAAAATGGAAATATCTACTTTTCAGGAAAGTTGGTTATCTACTTCCCGAAAGTAGATAGATTTCTAATTTTCGGAAAATAGATTATCGACTTTTTGGGAAAAGTAGATTTTCGTATTTTCGAGGAAATATTACCTAATTTTGGGAAGTAGATTATCATAGAAACGGGAAATTTGTATCATAAAAAATGAAATATATACTTTCCGGTAAAGTTGGTTAGATAACCAACTTTCCCGATAATAGATTATCATAGAAAACGAAATTTGTATCATAAAATGGGAAATATCGACTTTCGGGAAAGTTGGTTATCTACTTCCCGAAAAGTAAATAGATTTTCTAATTTTCGGAAAAGTAGATTATCGACTTTTGGGAAAGTTGATTTTCATATTTTCGGAAATATTACCTAATTTTGGAAGTAGATTATCATAGAAAACGTGAAATTTGTATCATAAAAAATGGGAAATATCTACTTGGGAAAGTTGGTTAGATAACCTTTGCCGAAAATAGATATATTATAGAAAACAGGAAATTTGTATCATAAAAAATGGAAATATCTACTTTCGCGAAAGTTCTTAGATAACCAACTTTCCGAAAATAGATTATCATAGAAACGAAATTTGTATAATAAAAATGGAAATATCGACTTTCAGGAAAGTTGGTTATCTGCTTCCACAAAAAGTAGATAGATTTTCTAATTTTCGGGAAAGTAGATTATCGACTTTTTGGGAAAGTAGATTTTCGTATTTTCGAGGAAATATTACTAATTTTGGGAAGTAGATTATCATAGAAAACAGAAATTTGTATCATAAAAATGGGAAATATCTACTTTCCGGGAAAATTGGTTAGATAACCAAATTTGCGCAAATAGATTATCATAGAAAATAGAAAATTTGTATCATAAAAATGGGAAATATCGACTTTCCGGAAAGTTGGTAATCTACTTCCCCGAAAAGTAGATAGATTTTCTAATTTTCGAAGTAGATTATCGACTTTTTGGGAAAGTAGATTTTTCGTATTTTCGGGGAAATATTACCTAATTTTTGGGAAGTAGATTATCATAGAAAATGGGAAATTTGTATCATAAAAATGGGAAATATCTACGTTCGAGAAAGTTGGTTAGATAACTAAATTTGCCGAAAATAGATTATCAAGGAAACGAAATTTGTATCATAAAAAATGGAAATATCAACTTTCGGGAAGTTGATTATCTACTTCCCCGAAAAGTAGATGAATTTTCTAATTTTCGGGAAAGTAGATTATCGACTTTTTGGAAAGTAGATTTTCGTATTTACGGGAAATATTACCTAATTTTGGGAAGTAGATTATCATAGAAAACGGAAATTTGTATCATAAAAAGGGAAATATCTACTTTCCGGGAAAGTTGGTTAGATAACAAAATTTGCCGAAAATAGATTATCATAGAAAACGAAATTTGTATCATAAAAAATGGGAAATATCTACTTTCGCGAAAGTTTCTTAGATAACCAACCCCGAAAATAGATTATCATAGAAAACAGAAATTTGTATCATAAAAATGGAAATATCGACTTTCTGAGAAACTTGGTTAGATAACCAATTTCCCAAAAATAGATTATCATAAAACGAGATATTTGTATCATAAAATGGGAAATATCTACTTTCCGGAAAGTTGGTTATCTACTTCCCCGAAAGTAGATAGATTTTCTAATTTTCGGAAAGTAGATTATCGACTTTTGGGAAAGTAGATTTCGTATTTTCGGGAAATATTACCTAATTTGGGAAGTAGATTATCATAGAAAACGGAAATTTGTATCATAAAAATAGGAAATATCTACTTTCAGGAAAGTTAGTTAGATAACCAAATTTGCCGAAAATAGATTATCATAAAACAGGAAATTTGTATCATAAAAATGGGAAATATCAACTTTCGCGAAAGTTTCTAGATAACCAACTTTCGAAAATAGATTATCATAAAACGGGAAATTTGTATCATAAAAATGGGAAATATCGACTTTCCGGGAAAGTTGGTTAGATAACCAAATTTGCCGATAGATTATCATAGAAAACAGGACAATTATCATAAATAATGGAAATATCTACTTTCCACGAAAGTTTCATAGATAAACACCGAAAATAGATTATCATAAGAAGGAAATTTGTATCATAAAAATGGGAAATATCTACTTTCCGCGAAAGTTTCTTAGATAACCAACTTTCCGAAAATAGATTATCATAGAAAAACAGGAAATTTGTATCATAAAAATGGAAATATCGATTTCCGGGAAAGTTGGTTAGATAACCAACTTTGAAAATAGAATTATCATAGAAACGAAATTTGTATCATAAAAATGAAATATCTACTTTCAGAAGTTGATTATCTACTTCCCCGAAAGTAAATAGATTTTCTAATTTTCGGGAAAGTAGATTATCGACTTTTGGGAAAGTAGTTTCGTATTTCTAGAAATGTTACATAATTTTGGGAAGTAGATTATCATAGAAAACAGGAAATTTGTATCATAAAAATGGAAATATCTACTTTCCGCGAAAGTTTCTTAGATAAACTTTCCGAAAATGATTATCATAGAAACGAAATTTGTATAATAAAAAATGGGAAATATCTACTTTCCGGGAAAGTTGGTTATCTACTTCGAAAAGTAGATAGATTTCTAAACTTAAGGAAAAGTAGATTATCGGCTTTGGAGAAAGTAGATTTTCGTATTTTCAGGAAATATTACCTAATTTTGGGAAGTAGTTATCATAGAAAACGGGAAATTTGTATCATAAAAAATGGGAAATATCTACTTTCCGAGAAGTTGGTTAGATAAACATATTGCCGAAAATAGATTATCATAGAAAACGAAATTTGTATCATAAAAAATGGGAAATATCTACTTTCCGCGAAAGTTTCTTGAATAACCTTTTCCCGAAAATAGATTATCATAGAAAACAGGAAATTTGTATCATAAAAATGGGAAATATCGACTCTCGGGAAAGTTGGTTAGATAACAACTTTCCCGAAAATAGATATCATAGAAAACGAGAAATTTGTATCATAAAAATGGGATATCTACTTTCCGGGAAAGTTAATTTATCTACTTCGAAAAGTAGATAGATTTTCTAATTTTCAGAAAGTAGATTATCGACTTTTTGGGAAAGTAGATTTTCGTATTTTCGAGGAAATACCTAATTTTGGGAAGCAGATTATCATAGAAAACGGAAATTTGTATCATAAAAAATGGGAAATATCTACTTTCCGGGAAAGTTGGTTAGATAACCAAATTTGCCGAAATAGAATTATCATAGAAAACAGGAAATTTGTATCATAAAATGGGAAATATCGACCTTCCGCGAAGTTTCTTAGATAACCAACTTTCGAAAATAGATTATCATAGAAACATTTGTATCATAAAATGGGAAATATCGACTTTCTTGAAAATAGATTATCATAGAAAACGAGAAATTTGTATCATAAAATGGGAAATATCTACTTTCCGGGAAAGTTGGTTATCTACTTCCCCGAA
>NW_024735600.1:7500-17550 GCF_018991925.1 Homarus americanus | reverse complement strand
ACACACACACACACACACATACACTCAACACACACGCACACGCTCAACACACACACGCACACGCTCAACACACACACGCACACACTCAACACACACACACACACACACACACACACACACACCTGTCATGAGTGTTAAAGAGGTCAGAGGTGCTAGTAAGCTGGGGCACGGAGTTACGACGCCATCACACAGACCGCGAGAGATAGCATCCTATTAAGGGGAATTTGTTTCTCTTGAGGCCAACTGCTCCTTACCCGCCCTGACTCCAGTGTTCCCACAAGCTCATTAAAGACCAATTACGCGCCTCAGTGCCTCCAACTTACCTGACTATTTCCAGCAACAGGATCCTAGTATAAGACGTGTATGTGTCTGTTATTAACTGGAGTATGACCTCAGTATAACACGTGTCACGCCTTGTCCTGTGTCTGTTATTAACTTGAACTCGACCTCAGTATAACACGTTTCACACCTTGTCCTGAGAGCGTAGGGTGCTTGCCTATCGGTCTAAACAACAAATGTTTATTTTAATATTCCAACAAACAGGGTACTACACTCTTCACTGACAGTCATTAACTTTCTCCCTGTAACTCACTGTAACCAGTAACACGTCTAATGCAACATGTAATACCAGCTAAAGCTCCCACAACGCCAGTAATACCAATTAAGTAAAACCAATTATCATCATGAAATACAGCGGTGATGATAGTAGAGTGTCACAGGTAACATATTATTCTTGTCACACGCGCACTCATCCTTGTAACACCAGCAAGGGTTCTTTTAGTACCATCAGGTATGTAAAATCAAGTAACACATCCACAGCGTAAATCTTGTGACACACACACACACACACACACACACACACATACACACACACACACACACACTCACTCACTCAAGTAACGCATCCTAAAAAGTCAGTAGACCAAACATGCCTGAGTCTTAGGCGAGAGCAAACAACTCTTTACATAGGCAATTTCGTTTCACTTTACACACACGCAAACAAGCATTTAAATAAACTATAAATATAAACGAATGAACACGGAAGGGATAGTAAGTCAAGAATGTGAACAAAACATCTGATAAATCACATACTGTACAGCAATTCAGTAATGATAATCATTTTTATCATTAGTTATGTTTCATCCATATTTTTCACCTCAAAGCGTTTCAGATATGAATATTTCGAGTAGGTGGTTTTTCGTTCCCCACCAGCCTGTGGCATTTTAATTAACAATATAATGAGCTGGGCGAGTGAGAAAGTGGCGTCAAACTGGCGGCCGGGGACGTACGAGAAGGTATATGTCAGTCAGTGAGGCAGTCAGGTTGTCATGGTGTGTAACGTAGCTGTAGATAACATGAGTTAAGGAAATCAAATAGTGAATGATATACTTAACACTGACTGCCATTCACCATGACGATCGCGGCCATTCCAGTAGTGAGGGCATTAGGAATTTGCTAAAGTAATATTAATTCTCATGATGCAGTGTTGTGCCGCTCGTGAATTTGCGTCAGCGTGTAGAATTAAGACTATGTCGCTCGTGGATCTGCGTCGATTTGCGTGTTGTTACTGACTATAAATTCTGCTAGATGTACAGTGCCCGTGCGTAAGTTTGTTCGTAAAACTATTAATTAAGAGCCATTGATTATAACTGTCGCGATCCCACTACCCTTTATACTTGGGGAGTGAATCCTACCCCAAGTTATTAACAAATAAAGGTACAAATAGGGAACACGGCAATAATTATCCCCACCAAATACCTACTCAACTAAATGTACTTGAAAAAAGTAAGAACAGTTGAAATAAGTGAATCACAAAAGGGAAGATAATTAATTAATTCGATTTATGTTTTAAAGGGAGTAATGATTAGCAAACATGAATTTAAGGGAATAAGTAATTGTATAATAAAATAAGAGTGATGCCCGAAGGGCGAAAATATACTGTAAGGAGTTAGACCAAACAAATATTACTTAACATTACTATATTACACAAGACACACGAAATATATATATATACAACAATCACTACAAAATGATTATCCCTACCAAACAGGAGATTCCTTACCATCAGGATCCCTTCCTAGGCCTAACTAAACGTGTCACTAATACCTGATACCCCTAGGGCATTGCACAAGACTGGATAAAGCACTAGACAAGGGTCAAGGCTAGAGAACGAATGGACACGTCTAACCTATGCCACGGATTTTCGCTACTGGGGTGGCGTGGGTACGCCGCCGAAAAGCGCATCTCATCTCACGTGATCCAGACATTTGCTAGATATTTTATATAATTAATTAATACTCTCTTGATTTGAACTTAACAGAGTAAGACAATGATGCATATTAATAACATACATAAATATACAATTAACCTAAGTAACTAAGAACAATAATAATATAATAAGTACAATTAACAAATTATTAATAGCTTGTGTGAAATGGAGGCGTGAACATATGCCTCACGCTATGCGAGTTCCCGAGCGCTCAGGCACGTGACACTACATATATTTAACGGTAATTTGATGATGTCCCTGAATATGTAAATAACGAAACTATTAAATATTAGCTTACGCGTGTGTGTGTGTGTGTGTGTGTGTGTAATAATACTAATAAACGGTTTATTAATAGAGTTGCAGCCGGTGGCTCAAAATATACAGACTTACATTTGATTTAGTCATAATGATATAATATTCATTGAATACATTTACAGGGCTGTACAGTACATACATCAGGAGCTGTTTATTATTTTAACAATAGATGGGTTGGTGCTGTTCTTATATCTATCGGTGCGGGCTCTTATGGGCTGAATTTTGTTGTAGTGGTGGACTACAAAAGGTGGGTGGGGGGGCTGCCAGTGTCAGGAGGTGGCAATGACGAGGGTGGTGCAGTAGTCCACTGCCAAACCTTGCTAGTGCTTGGTGGTGGAGGTCACTGAGGGATGGCATTTCCAGGGCAGAGAGAGCGTTGGTGTAGCCGGAGTATTCTGCGCCGAGCATGATTCTGCAGGCCCTTTTCTGTACCTTCTCTAGCCGACGTTGTTGGGTGGAGTTGAGAGAAGACGACCAGGCTCTCTGTGTGTGTGTGTGTGTGTGTGTGTGTGTGGATAGAAAGGGAGCAGGAGATGTGTATAGAGGGAGAATGACAGATTAAGAGAAGTGAAGAGTAAGCGTTAGAGATAGATAGGTGGGAGAGCATGTGAGAACGAGAAAGGGGAAGGGTGAACAGAACTCTCTCTCTCTCTCCACCAGTTTACCTTACTTAGCATAACGCCTCTCACTTGACCTGACCTGATCTGACCTTCTTACGGTATTCTGACCTCTGAAAATTTAATTTTCACCAAACAAACAAGACCAAATTATTTTTGTTTTACGCTTTTTTAAACTTTGCATTTAGAATGTGTAAAATATTTTCTCAATTTTATTTCATACATGACGAGTGCAAACTATTAATATTGTTTGCTTATCTAACGAGTTTCTTTGGAAATTAATTTATTTTATTTCCTATGTAATCGGAGTGGAAATTTTTGGGGGTGTTTTTTTCTTTATATATTTGTCTTGTATTTTTTGTGTTTCTATTGTATTTTACTATAATTCGATTGTTTTGCAACTTGATATTTTTAATTGTCGATTGTTTTACTACTCGATCTGTTCTTACAATTCTGAATTATTATTTGCAACTTGATTTGCTGTTTGACAACTTATTTATTTTACATTTGCATATTTCCCTTTTTTTTAAATAGGCGAATATTTTACAAGCCAATATATACTGTATATATTTTTTCCCAACGCCGATCTGTTCACGCTCTGTAGAACTTAATTAAAATTTACTAGAGCGTAATAGAGCTGTAAGGTAGACACATATGAGTGTCGTGGCGTGTTGAGGACCCAGTGTTCAGCTGGCCGGCTCTACCTTATTCATGAGACCTTGGGACTGTACTCCTGCTCTGTCGGTCTGACTGTGGTAGGTCATTCACTAATGTGTGTGTGTTTATTATCTGTTTGGAGATATTAATGATATTGATACTTGTAAAAATGATAATACTGATATTAGTTATTTTAATGATTGTTACAATGGTATTAATAATTATATTAATATTAAGGATTAATATGATAATATTTTCACTGGCGGTATTAGGACTTGCTCTCATTAGGTTTAGTGTTAGGACTTGCTCCCATTAGGTTTAGTATTAGGACTTGATCCTTCCTAACGTTTAGGTTAGGGATCTAATTAAGAAGGAACCCACTAAAGCCTGGACAATCCTTAAGTGTCAAGGTAGTTAAGGTTGAAGGTCTAAGGACGACTTGTTGAACTATTTAACAAGTTAACAAGACGGACAGGTGCGATGAATACACACACACACACACACACACAGACACTCTCTCTCTCTCTCTCTCTCTGCTTAGTGTTCATTGATCTACTCTGAGTTCGCCACGTACAAGTCACGCAAGGAATGATCAATGTTTGGTATGTAAGTGTTCCTTGTCGAGAGAGTGTGTGTGTGTGTGTGTGTTACCTGAGGAGGGAGGGAATACTGTGTGTTTTCTCCGGTTTTAAGTATATGGTTGCGTGTTTTAGTCTGGATACGTATGGAAAGGAGTTAGGTGAGGGAGTGTTTCTTTCCTGTGTGTTCGGGCTTGGGTGTGGGCGTATGGGTATGTATACATATGGACTTGTGTGGCTGTGTGTGTAGTTGTGAATGTTTTAGTATTGTACAGAGTATGTTATTGTGTTGTAGTACATGTTTGAATAGGTGTAAGTACGTGTGTATGTGTAAATGTTTATGTTATGTGTCTTCAGTCTTAGTGAAATTATTTTTGTGTATATACAAGTACGGAATTATGTATGTGTGGGTTTATATACAGACATGCGTGTGTACGTATTCGTGTCACAAGGGTTCGTGTATATAGTCACGTGTAAACATAGTGTGAGAGGATATCGTGTCGTGGGCGGGAGAACTGGCAGAGACGCTTTAACGTTAGCACTAATACGTGTAGGCAGAGGAGTAGGTAGGGTGCCTCGGAACACGCAACTGGTGTGTGTTTCACTATAGTTATCATTAACGATAGTTATGCTTAAAATGGGTAATAAAGTGTACAGTAGTCTTTAGTTATATGTTTGTTATAGCTTAAAATGGCCATAAATTTAACAGTAGCCTTTAGTTAGTTGTTTATTAAGTCTTTAAATGGAATTGTACAATCAAAGACAAAAGTCGTGTCACAGTTTTGTCCGAAGATTATATATAACTAGTGAAACATTATGAGGGCCCACTACCACAAGGCAGAGAGCACCAACAGTTTCGGCATATGTTTTCACCAAATTTCACGACACGACTTTTGTCTTTCATTGTACACGTTTCAAGAGTAAATACTAAGTAAATCACACACACCCACACACACACACACACACACACACACACACACACACACACTTCTTAAGAGTAAACAATGGAAGTTTTCAATACATCATAATTCAAAACATTATTATTCCACTCTCAGTGAGTAGTTGACGGGTATATAGAAATAGATTCAGTTGGTTTGTCTTATTTCCGTCCGAGTTTCATATCTTGAGTGGAACTCGTAAGTCTTTTCAGGTATTTTAGTAATATTGTATTTACATAATTAACTGAGTGTCTTACGCTCCTCCATATGCTGATTACAAAATAATTTCTGTAAACCTGTTAATAGAGCGGCAGGTAAAATAGAGGCTAGTGTGTTCCTTTACTTTTTAATGGAGAACTCGATGTTGTGAGTATATGTCGTGTAAGCAGAGTATATGTCGTGTAAGCAGAGTATATGTCGTGTAAGCTGAGTATATGTCGTGTAAGCAGAGTATATGTCGTGTAAGTAGAGTATATGTCGTGTAAGCAGAGTATATGTAGTGTAAGCAGAGTATATGTAGTGTAAGCAGAGTATATGTAGTGTAAGTAGAGTATATGTCGTGTAAGTAGAGTATATGTCGTGTAAGTAGAGTATATGTAGTGTAAGTAGAGTATATGTAGTGTAAGCAGAGTATATGTAGTGTAAGTAGAGTATATGTCGTGTAAGCAGAGTATATGTCGTGTAAGTAGAGTATACAGTATGTCGTGTAAGTAGAGTATATGTCGCATGAGAGTATATGTCGTGTAAGAGAGGTGTAGTAATAGAGTGTATGTCGTAAGCAGAGTGTATGTCGTAAGCAGAGTATATGTCGTGTGTTGAGTATATGTCGTGTATGTAGAGTATATGTCGCAAGTAGAGTGTATGTAGTGTAAGCAGAGGTATGTCGTAAGCAGAGGTGTATGTCGTAAGCAGAGTATATGTCGTAAGCTGAGTATATGTCGTGCGAGAGAGAGGTCGTAAGCAGAGTGTGGCGTCGTGTAAGCAGAGTGTATGTCGTGTAAGCAGAGTATATGTCGTAAGCTGAGTATATGTCGTATGTAGAGTATATGTCGTGCAAGTAGAGGTATAGAAAAGTGAGTGTATGTCGTAAGCAGAGACATGTCGTGTACAGAGCATATGTATAAAGAGTATATGTCGTGTAAGTAGAGTATATGTCGAGTAAGTAGAGTATATGTTGTGTAAGTAGAGTATATGTCGTGTAAGTAGAGTATATGTCGTGTAAGTAGAGTATATGTCGAGTAAGTAGAGTATATGTTGTGTAAGCAGAGTATATGTAGTGTAAGCAGAGTATATGTCGAGTAAGTAGAGTATATGTTGTGTAAGTAGAGTATATGTCGTGTAAGTAGAGTATATGTCGTGTAAGCAGAGTATATGTCGTGTAAGCAGAGTGTATGTCGTGTAAGCAGAGTATATGTCGTGTAAGTGGAGTATAGGAATATAAGAATGGAAGAAACTGCAGAGGGCCTATTGGCCCATACTGGGCAGTCCCATTTATACCCTACCCCTATCGCTCATATATCCATCCAGCCTAAGTTTAAAGCTATCCGGCATATTCGACTTAATGATGATGTTTGGTAACTTATTCCACTACTCTATTTCCAAACCAATGTTTACCTATTTTGCGCCTAAATCTAAATTTTTCTAATTCAAAACCATTGTTACGAGTTCGCTCCTGGTTGGATGGTTTGAGTACCTTTGTAATGTCACCTTTGTTTAGCCCTGACTTCAATTTATACACCTCGATAATATGGCCCCTCACTCTACCTCTCTCGAGGGAGTGAAAATTAAGATGCTTTAACCTGTCTCTGTACTCAAGGTTCCTAGTGCCCGGGATTAGTCTAGTCATTCTCTTCTGAATTCCTTCTAGGGATTTTATAGCCATGCTGTGGTACGGTGACCAGAATTGAACTGCGTAATCCAAGTGAGGTCTCACAAGCGCAAGATAAAGTTTTAGGATAACCTCGCTAGTTTTGTAACTAACACTCCTTTGTGTGAACCCAATTACTTTGTTATCCTTGTTTCACGCAAATACACATTGTTTACTTTGTTTAAGATTCCTACAGTGGAGTATATGTCGTGTTAGTAGAGTATATGTCGCGTAAGCAGAGTATATGTTCAATACCTACATTAATCTGTATGTTCACTGTATGTTCCTTTACCTTTCTCTAATGAAGGCTTTTGTTAAACCACCAATGTATGTAATAAGTCATTTATGTCCAATGTATATTTTCAGCCTTCGGGCTGCAGAATTTTTTCAATAAACCGTTAATTATTATTATTATTAGTAGTAGTAGTAGTAGAGTATACCTGTATGTCGCGTAAGCAGAGTATATGTCGTTAGTAGAGTATATGTCTTTTAACTAGAGTATATGTCGTGTTAAAAGAGTTTATGCCCTGTTAATAAGAATATATGTCGTGTTAATAGAGTACATGTTGGAGAAAAACAAGCAAATCTAAAGTTACTTAAAAGAACAGTAAACTTAAATTATACAAATGAGAGGAAAACAAATGTCATAGTCATAAGGGCAAGTAATAAATAACTAAATAATCCCTGAAACTAAAGATATAAAATTCTGTATTCTTTGTTTTTAAATATATTGTTACTGCAGTATATTTCTATTACACCTAAAATATTTATTTCTTTGTGTGCTGGTTATCCTTGATCCGGGGCCCAGATGATCCCCGGACATCTGCTCTCGGAACTTAACCAGGACGTTAATTGGTATTATCATCTCGACCTAATTATATGTTACATAGTGACTTACGAATTTTTAAAATGTTGACCTGAACATCAATAAAATATGCGTCGGGTGGCTCAACTGTTCGGCGATGTATTCACCAGAACTTCGGAAGATAGTTGTTTCTTAGTCTATACATATGACCTGCTGTACAGTTTTACGATGAGTCTTGTTATTAAGAAAAATTTTAACTTTTTGAGTCCGCTCTATGTACTTTGCTCAATGTGCTCAGTTTGCTGTGTGTACTTGGGTTATGTAATGAATCCATTTTGTGTACTTGGCTATTTATACTTATTAATATTTCGTTGAGTCCATGCTGTATACATGGCCTAAAATGAGTCCATTCTATGTATGTGGTATTATACTTTTGAGTCCATTCTACAGTATACAGTATACATATGACATTATACTCTTGAGTCCATCCTGTATTCCTGGCATTATATACTGAGTCCATTTTATACAATATGTTGGAAGACCATTTATTATAATCCGCTGCGTCTAATCGTAATTACTGTCTCGCACTCCCTCGTACTACATCTCACCACTTGGATTTGGGAATGAATTATGACCGATTGTGGGCCAGCCAATCCCGACCACTTGTGGCTGGTGAGTGAGCAATTACCTGAAACTGAAGCTTAAACGTTGGGGCCGAGTTGGTGACCGCTGTGACCGCCCTGTCTGGCCTAGATTACAGCAAACACTCGGGCAGCCAAATTTGCTCTACTGCTGTTGATGTTGTGTGTTGTGATGTGTTCCGGGGTAATGCTTAGTTAATCAGTACAGTTAGTGTGTTGTTGGGTAATTTATACATAACAGTTTAAGAGAACCAGTTATATACTTGCTCACATTTCCAATTAGTAGGACAATTCTAACATCTGAAGAGTGTGGGTAGCACATATTTGTGTCGTAGGTTGAACGAGCTGGTTAAATACTTCCTTGTATCTTCAGCTTCGAGAGGAAATTCATCATACGAAGCTTTTAGAATCCACATTTGTCTCATAGCTAATTAGATGCTTTATCGCTTCTCCAATTACGTGGGAATATTTAGCGTAAAGTGTTTTGAAAATCTATCATTGTATCTTAACATAAGCGAACCCTTAGTGTGAGAGACGGGGGAGGGGGGGGGGTGATAAATTTGACTTACGGGTCCTTGAGAAGTCTAAACCAGGTCAGATATCACCCATAATGTCGTCCCTCTCATCCTCAATCATCGGTTATAATATAAAACCTGAAGAAACGTGTCTTACCTTAAATAGGAGACAAGCAGCCACGTAAACATTCGCTCCAAAAAGTATACTTACGATTTTATATGAGACAATAAGACACAACGGACGAATGATTTTGACAACCTTACCGAGACAATAGGGAGCCTTAGTGTTCATTTTGAAATTCATCGGAACTATCTGTAAAGTGTCTTTTTGGGGGGTAGCTTCATCACTGCCTTATAATCTAAAGACAAAATATTGTTCGCTAATACTTTTACCGGCGTTTTTTTTCTTATATCTCTTTTCTTTTTTTTATGATCGTACACGTAATGGGATATTGTAGTTGGTCTAGTAGGTTTAGTTTAAGACCAAGAGAGCCAGAGGAGTCACTCGCATCATCTGTTTCTCTGTCTGTGTGTATTTGCCTATCTATCTGCCTAACTCTATATCTGTGTCTGTCTCTCTAATCGATGTATCTTTATATTTTAGCTCTGAAATCTTTGTTAGTATTGGGGCTCATTAGGACTTAGTCATTATTAACATTGGGGCCCATTAGACGAAGTCATTATTGGCATTGGGGCCCATTAGGACGAGGTGATTATTGGCATTGGGGCCCATTTGGACGAAGTGATTATTGGCATTGGGGCCCATTAGGACGAAGTGATTATTGGCATTGGGGCCCATTAGGATTAAGTTATTATTAGCACTGAGGCCCATTGGTTTGACCTCGCTT
>NW_024735600.1:0-5000 GCF_018991925.1 Homarus americanus | reverse complement strand
CACACATTACACAGTTACACTTCTACAGTCACTTAGACCTCTACACAGTCACACACGGTAAGTTAAATGTGTATCTAATGGTTGAATTCTAGACTCGCGGTGTGTTAGGTGATGGTGAACAGCGGGAGACGGGGGACGAATTTAGAGCGTCCCAGCGACTGTTGACACAAACTCGGTGCTCTAAGTGCTTGCCAGGTCGTCGATACTGCCTTGTTCTGACGCCTTTATACACGAGCCTGATGGTCTGGTGGCATTTTCATGTTTCAAGTGATACCCTATAGAATCTAGATTATCATCATCATCAATCATCATCATTTTCATCATCATCATCATCTTCCGTCATCTTAACTCTCTCTCTCTCTCTCTCTCTCTCTCTCTTAACGTTTAAAATAAACTAACACGATTATTATTCTTTCTTTCATCGATAATTGTAAAAAAAAAAAAATATTTCCCTCGTTCATTCGTCTCGGTGCTTAATTGTAAGGAATAAAATTATTTGATGGGGCATGAAGCTTAATGGCAGAAGCGTTGACTTAAAAGAAGTGACTCATATACGAAGAGTGAAGACAAATGACTCATACAGGAAATGCTGTGTAGATCTTACCAACAGTGACTTTTAGAAGCGCTGAAGATGACCATTAACCCCTTGAGTACGATGACATCCCTTAGACCTAAAGTATGATGACATAACCCCTTGAGTAAGATGACAGAACCCCTTGAGTACTGAAGAGGTTAACTCAGAGTATATAAGGGGTTAACCGTTTGGGTAACACTCAAGAACACCTTCGCTGGGTTAATTACGTGTGTTCACTTTTTAAAGATTTCCATATACGATATATGAAATTTAAAAGCAAGTATATATCAAACCATTTTAGGATGACACGAAGCAACCAGACTCAACCTACCTTACGTAATTTTACCCGACTTAGCTTAAATGGGTATTCTAAGGTTAGGTTGGGTAAGCTATGGTTAAATTAAACGCTGAATACGTTATTCAGCTGCAGTGTGTGGGGGGTGGGGGACTGTATGGAGAATACCTTACGCCCAGTGCAATAAACTCCTGGCAGCCCCATAGGTCAGTACAATACTGTCAGGGTAATATACTTACTCCCCCACGTATACAATATCCCCAGTGTTTGCCACATTCCTTGCGGTTGTCATAATTCTTGTGTTTGTCTTATTTCTTACGGATGCCAGACTCCTTGCGGTGGTCACACGTCTTGTTTTGGCTCCTCTTCTAGCGGTTGCCATTGTTATAGTGGTTGTCCTTTTTATCGAAGTTCCCACACTCATCGTTTCTGCCACACCTATCAGTCTTTGTACCTCACACTAGTTGCCATACCTCTCGGACACCATGCTTCTCCCGGCTGCAATGCTTTAATATTCTACTGAACAAAAAAGTCAACTATGGAATATATTAGCCAACACAGTAGTTATGTACCGTACCCCTAGACAGGAGTATTTACGACCTGCTGCCTCGAATAATTTAGTCGACGCGGTCCCCATTCATAAGGCTATGTACATTATGAAAGTTTCTCTCGTAAAGTACTTATTATATACTAAACATATAAACATCGTTAAATCCGACGACACAATTACACTGTGACCTTACATTAACTTTATAATTATATATTCGAAAAAACGATTACCGGTGAAAATAACTGTATACAGTGTTTTTGTTTTTCAGTATATTCTATACGTTCGTTTCCTCTCTTAACTGGTGCTCGGAATTTGCACCATGCGAACCTTTGATAAGATGCTGACTCTGCGGAGGACACACACACACACATATTATATAAAACATAAGTTCCATGAGATTGTGTTAGTTTATTTTAAATCTGTTATGTTCTAATTTTGCGTCCTCAGAAATGTTTTAAGACACTGACAGGGTTTCAAATTTATATTTTCTTCCAATTAATGGCGGCTCTTAGATTCTTTACACCTTCCATTAATTAATACATTAAAAATTATTAAATTGCTGTGTTAAAACGGAGACCAACAAGAACTGATACTTGATCATATACCCCTGTGTTTCTTTGTTAATGAATTGGTCATAGAAATAATTAGATATATTACCACATTTCCTATATTATATTTTTGTTACGTTACATTACATATAGAGTAATTTAGTTTAGCTTGTGTGTCTGGGTCTATTAGTAGATTGGGGATTAGCGAGTCCAGAGTTTAGGCGGGCGGGTCTGTTGGTCTCTGTAACAAAGCGTGTTCGGCATTCGGGCCTTTGATGTAGAGCGGCAGAAATTGGACAGTGATTACATAAGTTCGTCAAGATCGTCTTAGTGAGGTGAAAGTGTAAATCGATGTAGGACTTTTCATGCTAGACACGATTGTATTTTTGAAAACTCAATTTCCACCGAGTTGGAGGTACAGCCAGGGTCACAGGCCTATAACCACACAATCACTGCCACATGACAAAGCTTTTATTTTATTTTTTTTTTAGGGTGTTGTGGTCACGGCTGTGATAAAGGCCAACCAGGGAGTGTAGTACTGTGCCTTCAGTTAAATCAGTTCATAGTTGTCATCAGTGAATGCAGAAGAGACTATAAATAACTTAAAGTGAATACATATTGGCAATCGAGCTGGTAAGGACAACTGCCAGCCTATTCGTGTCATAGGTGCCACAGAGACTTTAAATTTTATTTTGTTTGTGTGCTTTCTCAAGGACTGAATCTGTGTTTATAATACACCACTCACAGGGAGATACAGTGTACACAGTGATAGTTCATAGTGTCATCAGTGACCGCTGAAGTTGTAAATAACTTAAAGTGAGCGCTCACTAGCAAGCAAGCTGGAAAGGCACCTTGCCAGCTGAAACCAAGTCGTGTCATAGGTGCCACAGAGACTTTAAATTTTATTTTATGTTGATTGTGTGCTTGCTCAAGGACTGAAACTGTGCCTACAATACACCATTCACAGGGAGATACAGGGTACGCAGTCGCAGACGACAACTCCATAGGCAACAGAGAGTAGCTAAGTACTTTTTTCTCTCTTTATTTTTTTTGAAATAGGTGTAGATCTATATTACAGTCTCCACCCCCCCCACAACAACAACAACCATGAGTTTGATATGTGATTACTGCAGGGAGACGTCGCATATGGAGGATATAGGCCTGACTAATGCACCGTTTAGGAAGTTACTAACTGCCGTAAAGCATGATGGCTGTTGCTGGTATTGCCCTGGCTGCATAGTCAAGGTGAATGAAGCGATTGCAAGCCATAAGGGAACGAGTTCTCTAGGGACGAAAATAGATGAAGCTGGAGCCCTGCTGGTTGACAAACTGGAGCAAGTTGGGAAAGAGATCCTTGCTAAGACTGAGGAAGTAGCCGATAGAATGGAGGTGATTGCTAAGAGGAGTTATGCTGACGTATTAGGAGGGCCACGGGAGGGGGCGGAGAGTAATGCAGGATCAGAACAGGTTCTACAACAGCTTGGGACTTTGAAGAAGTGTGTCGAAGAAATGAAAATTAACGGACCTTCTGTTAGGGGAGAGGAGGAACACCAGGAACGTCTCCAGCGCAGGAACAATGTAATAGTTTTTGGAGTCCCAGAGAGCCAGGCGGAGGGAACTGTGAGTAAGGAAACTCACGATAAGGTGGTTTCAAAATATTTGTACAGAGGTTCTGAAGATTCCATCAACCCCTCAGGATGTGAGGAGTCTGGGACAAAAGCAGGGGGATAAGCCTCGCCCCTCAGGATCACACTAGTGAGTGAGGAGGAGAAATGGCAGGTTATTCGGCAGGCAAAAAACTTGGCAAGGAGCGAGGCATTTCGGGATGTATTCATTCACCCAGACCGCACGGTAATGCAGAGGTAACAGCACAAGAAGCTCCTGCAGGACTTGAAGCAGAAGAGGGAGGAGTCGAGGAGGAACGGGGACAGGTGTACATGGCTTATACATAGGGGTAGGGTAGTGGAAACAAGTTTGCCGACACAGGGCCAGGGGGCAGCAGTGCACCCTCCACCCACTCAACCCCCCACCCGGGAGGCGGCACCAGCTCAGCCTACCGGACAGGAGGAGGCGAGCGCCGTGTAAACAATAACATTTCTAACCACACCCTGCGAAATACAGTGTACTTAGCAAATGCTGCAGCTTCTGAGAATGTGGGGGGAGCGGGATTATTACTAAGAGCAGAGACGTTACCGAGAACAAATTCTGGCTTGAATGTCATGTACACTAATAATGACACGTTCCTTGATAAGAGAGAGGAATTTGAAACACTACTAAGAGTACACCAACAAGATATTGTAGGAGTTGTAGAACTGTTGTACAAGAACAGGAGAATCGACCCAGAGGAATGAGTTCACGAACCTTTCTCAAGAAACTTGCAAGAGGGGTGTGGTTATCTACGCTAGGCAAGACCTTAGAGCCAGCCAGGCGAGGGTACAGGGAGAGGATGTTTTTGAAGAGTCCAAGTGGTGTAAAATTAAATTAAAGGGAGGGGACTTACTTATCGTCGGGTGTATCTACAGATCCCCAAACTGTGGCCCACTAAATCAAAGGAACTTAAGAACCTTAATAAACAACGCGGCGATGCTCAACCCCAGCCACCTCCTTATCATGGGGGACTTTAACTATGGCGACATCGACTGGAGAAACGAGTCCACCCCGAATGACTTGAATAACCCTGCTACTCTTTTTGTAGAAACTCAAGAGATAATTTTCTGTTCCAACATGTTAAGAGACCCGACACATTACAGAGGGGAGCAAACACCCAAGCCACATGACCTCATCATAACAAATGAGGAGGGTATGGTGGCCAAACTGGAACACCTTGCCCCAGTTGGCATCAGTCACCATACAGTGTTTGTCATTCAGATTTAACTATTACCTAGTTCAGGATAAGGCCAGGCCAAGGTGCAAATATTACAAGGGAAATTACAAAGGGATGAGGGAAGAGATGAGGGGTATCAAGTGGCCTGACTTATTAAGGTACAAGAACACAGACACTACGCTGAATATTATAACTAGTAAAATGACCCA
>NW_024735599.1:0-18709 GCF_018991925.1 Homarus americanus | reverse complement strand
TGATGTGCTTCGTTCAGTTGCGTGTGCCTGCTACACTCCCAGGTGCACCTCAGACACTCCCAGTTGCCTCAGGCCTCCGTTACACCACTGACACTGCCAGGTACACCTCAGACACTCCCAGCTACACCTCAGATACTCCAGGGCACCTCAGACACTGCAGGTGCACCTCAGGTGCCTCCCAGGTACACCACCGACACTGCCAGGTACACCTCAGGACTCTCCCAGGTATGCAACTGACACTCCCAGGTACACCACTGACACTCCAGGTGCACCTTTGAACTTCCCAGGCACACCTCCTGACACTCCCAGGTACACCACTGACACTGCCAGGTACACCACTGACACTCCCAGATGCACACTGGCCACAGGTACACCTCTGACACTCCTAGGTATACCTCTGACACTCCTGGTGTCTCCTCTGACACTCCCAGGTACACCTCAGACACTCACAGTTACACCTCAAGACAGTCCCAAGGTGCACCTCAACTCCCAGGTACACCTTCGACACTCCCACGTACACCTCTGACACTCCCAGGTACACCTCCGACACTTCCAGGTACCTCCGACACTCTCAGGTACACCTCCGACACTCTCAGTTCACCTCTGACACTCTCAGGTACACCTCTGACCTCCCAGGTACACCTCCCAGCCTCCCAGGTACACCTCTGATACTCCAGGTACCTCAGACTCCCAGGTACACCTCGGACACTCCCAGGTACACTTCAGACACTCCCAGGTACACCTCAGACACTCCCAGGTACACCTCAGACACTCCCAGGTACTCCCCAGACACTCCCAGGTACTCTGAACCTCCCAGCTGCACCTCTGACACTCCCAGGTACACCTCTGACCTCCCAGGTACACCACTGACATTCCAGGTACACTCCTGACACTGCCAGGTACCTCAGAGACTCCCAGGTACCTGCCTGACACTCCCAGGTACACCTCTGACACTTCCGGGTACACCCCCTGACCTCCCAGGAACACCCATGACACTCCAGGTACACCTCAGACTCTCCCAGGTACCTCAGACCTCCCAGGTACCTCCAGACACTCCCAGGTACACCCCTGACACTCCCAGGTACACCTCAGACACTCCCAGGTACACCTCAGACGCTCCAGGTGCACCTCCAGACACTCCCAGGTGCACCTCGAACACTCCCAGGTGCACCTCAGACACTCCAGGTGCACCTCAGACACTCCCAGGTGCCTCAGGCCTCCCAGGTGCACCTCGGACACTCCAGGTACACCTCCGACACTCCCAGGTACACCTCTGATACTCAGGTACACCTGACCTCAGTGCCTTGACACTCCAGGTACACCTCTGACCTCCCAGGTACACCTTTCCCAGGTACTCCTCTGACACTCCCAGGTACACCTCTGACCCGAGTACACCATGACACTCCCAGATACTCAGACACTGACAGGTGCACTTCCCTGCTCTCCCAGGTACACCTCTCACACTCCCAGGTACACCTCTGACCTCCCAGGTACTCCACTGACACTCCTGGTACTCCTCTGACACACTAGGTACACCTCAGACACTCCCAGGAACACCCTCACACACTCTCTGCGGTACACCTCTGACACTCGTACCTCTGACACTCCCAGGTGCTCCTCTGGCCTCCCAGGTACCTCAGACACTCCCAGGTACCTCAGACACTCCCAGGTACCCTCAGACATCCAGGTACACCTCAGACACTCCCAGGTACACTCCGACACTTCCCAGGTACCACCGACACTCTCAGGTACACCTCTGACACTCCGGTACACCTCGACACTCCCAGGTACACCTCTGACACTCCCAGGTACACCTCAGACACTCCCAGGTACACCTCAGTGCTCCCAGCTACACCTCAGACACTCCCAGGTACACCTCAGACACTCCCAATGTACACCTCCAGACACTCCCAGGTGCACCTCAGACACTCCCAGGTGCACCTCAGACACTCCCAGGTACACCACTGACACTGCCAGGTACACCTCAGACATCAGCTACACCTCCAGATACTCCCAGGAGCACCTCGAACACTTGCAGGTGCACCTCAGACACTCCCAGGTACACCACCGACACTGCCAGGTACTCAGACTGCCTCCCAGGTATACAACTGACACTCCCAGGTACACCACTGAACACTCCCAGGTGCACCTTTGAACTCCCAGGCTACCTCTGACACTCCCAGGTACACCACTGACACTCCCAGGTACCTGCAGCACTCCCAGGTGCTCCTGACACTCAGGTACACCTCTGACACTCCTAGGTATACCTCTGACCTCCCTGGTGCTCCTCTGACACTCCCAGGTACACCTCAGACACTCACAGTTACACCTAAGACAGTCCCAGGTACACCTCAGACACACCCAGGTACACCTTCTGACCTCCCACGCCACACCTCAGACACTCCCAGGTACACCTCCGACTTCCAGGTACACCTCCGACACTCTCAGGTACCTCCCGACAATCTCAGGTTCACCTCCTGACACTCTCAGGTACACCTCTGACACTCCCAGGTACACCTCCAGCCTCCCAGGTACCTCTGATGCTCCCAGGTACACCTCAGACACTCCCAGGTACACCTCAGACACTCCCAGGTACACTTCAGACACTCCCAGGTACACCTCAGACCTCCCAGGTACCTCAGACACTCCCAGGTACTCCCCAGACACTCCCAGGTACTCCCCAGACACTCCCAGCTGCACCTCTGACACTCCAGGTACACCTCTGACACTCCCAGGTACACCACTGACATTCCAGGTACCTCTGACACTGCCAGGTACACCTCAGACACTCCCAGGGTATACAGCTCAGCCTCCCAGGTACCTCTGACACTTCCAGGTACACCTGACACTCCCAGGGCAACCCATGACACTCCCAGGTACCTCAGACTCTCCCAGGTACACCTCAGACACTCCCAGGTACCTCAACCTCCCGTACACCCCTGAGCACTCCCAAGTACACCTCAGACACTCCCAGGTACACCTCAGACGCTCCAGGTGCCTCAGACACTCCCAGGTGCACCTCTGAACCTCCCAGGTGCACCTCAGACACTCAGGTGCACCTCAGACACTCCCAGGTGCACCTCAGACACTCCCAGGTGCCTCAGACACTCCCAGGTACACCTCCGACACTCCCAGGTACACCTCTAGTGCTCAAGGTACACCGCTGACACTCCCAGGTACACTGCTACCTCCCAGGTACACCTCTGACACTCCCTGGTGCACCCCTGACACTCCAGGTACTCTCTGACCTCCCAGGTACACCTCTGACACACCCAGGTACACCTGACACTCCCAGATACACCTCAGACACTGACAGGTTTACTTCTCTCCCAGGTACACCTCTCACCTCCCAGGTACACCTCTGACACTCCCAGGTACTCACTGACACTCCCTGGTACTCCTCTGACACACTAGGAACACCTCAGACACTCCAGGAACACCTCAGACACTCACAGGTACACCTCTGACCTCCCAGGTACACCTCTGACCTCCCTGGTACTCTCTGACACTCCCAGGTACCTCAGACACTCCCAGATACCTCAGACCTCCCAGGCCTCAGACACTCCAGGAACACCTCAGACACTCCAGGTACACCTCCGACACTTCCAGGTACACCACCGACACTCTCCAGGTACACCTCTGACACTCTCAGGTACACCTCCCAGCCTCCAGGTACACCTCAGACACTCCAGGTACACCTCGGACCTCCAGGTACCTCAGCCTCCCAGCTACCTCAGACCTCCGGTACACCACTGGCACTGCCAGGTACCTCAGATACTCCCAGGTATACCAACCTCCCCCAGGTACCTACTGACACTCCCAGGTGCACCTTTGAACTCCCAGGCACACCTCTGACACTCCCAGGCACCACTGACACTGCCAGGTACACCTCAGACACTCCCAGGTCTGTGACCTCCCAGGTACCACTGACACTCCCAGGTGCACCACTGACACTCCCAGGTACACCTCTGACACTCCCAGGTGCACCTCTGACACTCCCAGTACAACTCCTGACACTCCCAGGTACACCTCAGACACTCACGGTTACACCTCAGACAGTCCCAGGTACACCTCAGACACACCCAGGTACACCTCCAGCATTCCCAAGTAACTCCGACATCCCACCTCCGACACTTCAAGGTACTCCGACACTCTCAGGTACACCTCCGACACTCTCAGGTACCTCTGACACTCTCAGGTACACCTCTGACCTCCCAGGTACACCTCTGACCTCCCAGTGCCTCTGATACTCCCAGGTACACCTCACACTCCCAGGTACACCTCAGACACTCCCAGGTACCTTCAGACACTCCCAGGTACACCTCAGACACTCCCAGGTACACCTCAGACACTCCCGGGTACTCCTCTGACACACCCAGGTACCTCTGACACTCCCAGGTACACCACTGACACTGCTAGGTACACCTCAGACACTCCCAGGTATACAACTGACACTCCCAGGTACACCACCGACACTCCCAGGTGCACTGAACTCCCAGGCACACCTCTGACACTCCCAGGTACACCACTGACACTGCCGGTACACCTCAGACACTCCCAGGTATACAACCCAGCACTCCCAGGTACACACTGACCTCCCAGGTGCACCACCAGCCTCCAGGTACACCTCTGACACTCCCAGGTGCACCTCTGACACTCCCAGGTACAACTCTGACACTCCTAGGTACACCTCTGCCTCCCTGGTACTCCTCTGACACTCCCAGGTACACCTCAAACACTCCCAGTTACCTCAGACACTCCCAGGTACACCTCAGACACCAGGTACACCTCCGACACTCCCAAGTACCACCGACACTCCCAGGTACGCCTCCGACACTTCCAGGTACACCTCCGACACTCCTCAGGTACACCTCCGACACTCAGGTACACCTCTGACACTAGGTACACCTCTGACACTCCCAGGTACACCTCTGACACTCCCAGGTACACCTCTGATGCTCCCAGGTACCTCAGACCTCCCAGTGCCTCAGAACTCCCAGGTACCTTGAACACTCCCAGGTACACCTCGGACCTCCCAGGTACACCTCTGACACTCCCTGGAACTCCTCTGACCTCCCAGGTACCTCAGACACTCCCAGGTACACCTCGAACACTCCCAGGTACACCTCAAACACTCCCAGGTACACCTCAGACACTCCCAGGTACCTCCGACACTTCCAGGTACACCTCTGACACTCTCAGGTACACCTCTGACACTCAGGTACAACTCTGACGCTCCCAGGTACCTCAGACACTCCCAGGTACCTCAGACACTCCCAGGAACACCTCAGACACTCCCAGGTACACCTCAGACACTGCCAGGTGCACCTCAGACACTCAGGTGCACATCAGACACTCCCGTGCACCACACCCACACTGCCAGGTACACCTCAGACACTCCCCAGGTTATACAACTGACAGGTACACCACTCACACTCCCAGGTGCACCTTTGACACTACCAGGCACACCTCTGACACTCCCAGGTACACCACTGACACTGCCAGGTACCTCAGACACTCCCAGGTATACAATGACACTCCCAGGTACACAACCGAGCACTCCCAGGTGCACCTCTGAAACTCCCAGGTACACCTCTGGCCTCCCAGGTACACCTCAGACACCCAAGGTACACCTCCGACCTCCCAAGTACACCTCCGACACTCCCAGGTACACCTCTGACACTCCAGGTACACCTCTGACACTCCCAGGTACACCTCTGACACTCCCAGGTACACCTCTGATACTCCCAGGTACACCTCAGACACTCCCAGGTACACCTCAGGGAACTCCCAGGTACACTTCAGACACTCCCAGGTACACCTCAGACACTCCCAGGTACACCTCTGACACTCCCTGGAACTCCTCTGACACTCCCAGGTACACCTCAGACACTCCCAGGTACACCTCAGACACTCCCAGGTACATCAAACACTCCCAGGTACACCTCAGACACTCCCAGGTACACCTCCGACACTTCCAGGTACACCTCTGACACTCTCAGGTACCTCTGAGCCTCCCAGGTACCCTCTGACCTCCCAGGTACACCTCTGATACTCCCAGGTGCACCTCAAACCACTCCCAGGTACCTCAGAGACTCCCAGGTACACTTCAGACACTCCCAGGTACACCTCAGACACTCCCAGGAACACCTCTGACACTCCTGGAACTCCTCTGACACTCCCAGGTACCCTCAGACACTCCCAGGTACCTCAGACACTCCCCAGGTACACCTCAGCTCTCCCAGGTACCTCAGACACTCCCAGGTACACCTCCAAACACTTCAGGTACACCTCTGACACTCTCAGGTACCTCTGACATCTCAGGTACAACTCTGACCTCCCAGGTACACCTCAGACACTCCCAGGTACACCTCAGACACTCCCAGGTACACCTCAGACACTCCCAGGTACACCTCAGACACTGCCAGGTGCACCTCAGACACTCCCAGGTGCACATCAGACACTCCCAGGTACACCACCCGACACTGCCAGGTACACCTCGAACCTCCCAGGTGCTCCTCTGACACTCCCAGGTACACCATGACACTCCCAGGTACACCACTGACACTGCCAGGTACACCTCAGACACTCCCAGGTATAACCCAAGCCTCCCAGGTACACCATGACACTCCCAGGTGCACCTTTGAACTCCCAGGCACACCCTCTGACACTCCCAGGTACACCACTGACCACTGCCAGGTACACCTCAAGACACTCCCAGGTGTACACTGACACTCCCGGTACACCACTGACCTCCCCAGGTGCACCACTGACACTCCCAGGTACACCTCTGACACTCCCAGGTGCACCTCTGACACTCCCAGGTACAACTCTGACACTCCTGGGTACACCTCTGACACTCCCTGGTACTCCTCAGTGCTCCAGGTACACCTCAGACACTCCCAGTTACACCTCAGACCTCCCAGGTACACCTCAGACACTCCCAGGTACACCTCCGACACTCCCAGAGTACTACCGACACTCCCAGGGTACGCCTCCGACACTTCCAGGTACACCTCCGACACTCTCAGGTTTACCTCCGACACTCTCAGGTACACCTCTGACACTCTCCAGGTACACCTCTGACACTCCCAGGTACACCTCTGACACTCCCAGGTACACCTCTGATACTTCGGTACACCTCAGACACTCCCAGGTACCTCAGAGACTCCCAGGTACCACTTCAGGCACTCCCAGGTACACCTCAGACACTCCCAGGTGCACCTCTGACACTCCCAGGAACTCCTCTGGCCTCCCAGGTGCACCTCAGACACTCCCAGGTACACCTCAGGCTCCCAGGTACCTCAAACACTCCAGGTACACCTCAGACACTCCTAGGTACACCTCCGACACTTCCAGGTACACCTCTGACACTCTCAGGTGCACCTCTGACACTCTCCAGGCCTGTCTGACCTCCCCCAGGTACACCTCAGACCTCCCAGGTGCACCTCCAGACACTCCCAGGTGCACCTGAGACCTCCCAGGATACCTCTGACACTCCCAGGTACACCTCTGACACTCCCAGATACACCTCAGACACTGACAGGTACACTTCCCGATACTCCCAGGTACACCTCTCACGCTCCCAGGTACACCTCTGATACTCCCAGTACTCCACTGACACTCCTGGTACTCCTCTGACACTCCCGGGTACACCTCAGACACTCCAAGAACACCACAGACACTCTCGGTACACCTCTGACACTCTCGGTACACCTCTGACACTCCCAGGTACACCTCTGACACTCCTGGTACTCGACAGTCCCAGGTACATCTAAGGCTGCTCCCAGGTACACCTCAGACACTCCAGGTGCACCTCGGACACTCCCAGTTACACCTCAGACACTCCCAGGTTCACCTCAGACACTCCCAGGTACACCTCTGACACTCCCAGGTACACCTCTGACACTCCCAGGTACACCTCAGACACTCCCAGGTACACCTCAGACACTCCCAGTTACCTCAGACCTCCCAGGTACACCTCAGACACCAGGTACACCTCCGACACTCCTCAGGTACACCTCTGACACTCTCAGGTACACCTCTGACACTCCAGGTACACCTCTGACACTCCCAGGTACCTCGAACTCTCCCAGGTGCACCTCAGACACTCCCCTTCCACCTCAGACACTCCCAGGTGCACCTCAGACACTTGCAGGTGCACCTCAGATCTCCCAGGTACACCACCCAGCACTGCCAGGTACACCTCCAGACACTCCCAGGTATACAACTGACACTCCCAGGTACACCACTGACACTCCCAGGTGCACCTTGAACTCCCAGGTACACCTCTGACACTCCCAGGTACACCACTGACACTGCCAGGTACACCACTGACACTCCCGGTGCCACTGACACACCAGGTGCACCCTCGACACTCTAGGTACACCTCTGACACTCCCAGTGCTCCTCTGACACTCCCAGGTACACCTCAGACCTCACAGTTACACCTCGAACAGTCCCAGGTACACCTCAGACACACCCAGGTACACCCTTCAAACCTCCCGGTACACCTCAGACACTCCCAGGTACCTCCGACACTTCCAGTACACCTCCGACACTCCTCAGGTACACCTCCGACAATCTCAGGTTCACCTCTGACACTCTCAGGTACACCTCTGACACTCCCAGGTACACCTCTGACCTCCCAGGTACCTCTGATACTCCCAGGTACACCTCAGACACTCCCAGGTACACCTCAGACACTCCCAGGTACACTTCAGACACTCCCAGGTACACCTCAGACACTCCCAGGTACACCTCAGACACTCCCAGGTACTCCCCAGACACTCCCAGGTACTCCCCAGACACTCCCAGCTGCACCTCTGACACTCCCAGGTACACCTCTGACACTCCCAGGTACACCACTGACATTCCCAGGTACACCCCTGACACTGCCAGGTACACCTCAGACACTCCCAGGTATACAGCTGACACTCCCAGGTACACCTCTGACACTTCCAGGTACACCCCTGACACTCCCAGGAACACCCATGACACTCCCAGGTGCACCTCAGACTCTCCCAGGTACACCTCAGACACTCCCAGGTACACCTCAGACACTCCCAGGTACACCCCTGACACTCCCAAGTACACCTCAGACACTCCCAGGTACACTTCAGACACTCCCAGGTGCACCTCAGACACTCAGGTGCACCTCAGAGCTCCCCAGGTGCACTCGAACTCCCAGGTGCTCGACACTCCGGTACCTCAGACACTCCAGGTGCACCTCAACCTCCAGGTACCTCCGATGCTCCCAGGTACCTCCTGATACTCAGGTACACCGCTTCGACACTCCCAGGTACACCATGACACTCCCAGGTACACCTCTGACACTCCCAGGTACACCCCTGACACTCCCAGGTACTCCTCTGACACTCCAGGTACGTCTCTGACACACCAGGTACACCGCCTGACACTCCCAGATACACCTCGGACACTACAGTACACTCCTATCTCCCAGGTACACCTCTCACCCCAGGTACACCTCTGACTCCCAGGTACTCACTGACACTCCCTGGTACTCCTCTGACTACCTAGGTACACCTCAGACACTCCCAGGAACACCTCGGACCTCTGGGTACCTCTGACACTCCCAGGTACACCTCTGACACTCCTGGTCACTCCTCTGACACTCCCAGGTACACCTCAGACACTCCCAGGTACACCTCAGACACTCCCAGGTACACCTCAGACACTCCCAGGAACACCTCAGACACTCCCAGGCTCCTCCGACACTTCCAGGTACACCTCCGACACTCTCCAGGTACACCTCTGCACTCTCCAGGTACACCTCTGACACTCCCAGGTACACCTCAGACACTCCCAGGTACACCTCAGACACTCCCAGGTACACCCTCAGACACTCCCAGGTACACCTCAGACACTCCCAGGTATACACCTGACACTCCCAGTGCCCTGGCCACCTCCAGGTGCACCTTTGAACTCCCAGGCACACCTCTGACCTCCCAGGTACACCACTGACACTGCCAGGTACACCTCAGACACTCCAGGTATACAACCCAACACTCCCAGGTACACCACTGACACTCCCAGGTGCCACTGACACTCCCAGGTACACCTCTGACCTCCCAGGGTGCTCTGACACTCCCAGGTACAACTCTGGCTTCTCCCAGGTACACCTCAGACACTCCCAGGTACACCTCAGACAGTCCCAGGTACACCTCAGACACTCCAGGTACACCTCCGACACTCCCAAGTACACCTCCGACACTCCCAGGTACACCTCCGACACTTCCAGGTACACCTCCCGACTCTCAGGTACACCTCCGACACTCTCAGGTACCTCTGACACTCTCAGGTACACCTCTGACACTCCCAGGTACCTCTGACCTCCCAGGTACACCTCTGATACTCCCAGGTACACCTCAGACACTCCCAGGTACACCTCAGACACTCCCAGGTACACTTCAGACTCCCAGGTACCTCAGACACTCCCAGGTACCTCAGACACTCCAGGTACTCTCTGACACAAGGTACACCGCTGACACTCCCAGATACACCTCAGACACTGACAGGTACACTTCCTATACTCCCAGGTACACCTCTCACACTCCCAGGTACACCTCTGACACTCCCAGGTACTCCACTGACACTCCTGGTACTCCTCTGACACACTAGGTACACCTCAGACACTCCCAGGAACACCTCAGACACTCACAGGTACACCTCTGACACTCACAGTTACACCTCTGACACTCCCAGGTACACCTCTGACACTCCCTGGTACTCCTCTGACACTCCCAGGTACACCTCAGACACTCCCAGGTACACCTCAGCAACTCCCAGGTACACCTCAGACACTCCAGGTACACCTCCGACACTCCCAGGTACACCTCGACACTTCCAGGTACACCTCCGACACTCTCAGGTACACCTCTGACACTCCAGGGACACCTCCCAGGTACACCTCAGACACTCCCAGGTACACCTCAGGCCTCCCAGGTACACCTCAGACACTCCCAGGTACACCTCAGACACTCCCAGGTACACCTCAGACACTCCCAGTGCACCTCAGACACTCCCAGGTACACCACTGACACTCCCAGGTACCTCAGACACTCCAGGTGCACCTCAGACACTCCCAGGTTACCTCAGACACTCCCAGGTACACCACTGACACCAGGTGCACTTTGAACTCCCAGGCACCTCTGACACTCCCAGGTACACCACTGACACTGCCAGGTACCTCAGACACTCCCAGGTGCTTGACACTCCAGGTACACCTCTGCACTCCCAGGTGCACCTCTGACCTCCAGGTACACCTCTGACCTCCCTAGGTACACCTCTGACACTCCCTGAGGTACTCCTCTGACACTCCCAGGTACACCTCAGACACTCCCAGTTACACCTCAGACACTCCAGGTACACCTCAGACACTCCCAGGTACACCTCCGACACTCCCAGGTTACACCTCCGACCTCCCAGGTGCACCTCCGACACTTCCAGGTACACCTCCGACTCTCAGGTACACCTCCGACACTCCCAGGTACACCTCTGACACTCTCAGGTACACCTCTGACACTCCCAGGTACACCTCTGACACTCCCAGGTACACCTCTGACACTCCCAGGTACCTCAGACACTCCCAGGTACACCTCAGACACTCCAGGTACACTTCAGACACCCAGGTACACCTCAGACACTCCCAGGTACCTCTGACACTCCTGGTACTCCTCTGACCTCCAGGTACACCTCAGACACTCCCAGGTACACCTCAGACCTCCCAGGTACACCTCAGACACTCCCAGGTACCTCAGACACTCCAGTACACCTCCGACACTCCCAGGTACACCTCCGACACTTCCAGGTACACCTCCGACACTCCCAGGTACACCTCCGACACTCCCAGGTACACCTCCTGACACTCCCAGGTACACCTCTGACCTCCCAGGTACACCTCTGACCTCCCAGGTACACCTCTGATACTCCCAGGTCACCTCAGACACTCAGGTACCTCAGACACTCCAGGTACCTCTGACCCTCCGGTACACCTCGACACTCCCACACCTCCGGACCTCTGACACTCCCAGGTACACCTCAGACACTCCCAGGTACACCTCAGACACTCCAGGTACACCTCTGACACTCCCTGGAACTCCTCTGACGCTCCAGGTACACCCCAGACACTCCCAGGTACACCTCAGACACTCCCAGGTACACCTCAGACACTCCAAGGTCTCAGACACTCCCAGGTACACCTCGACACTTCCAGGTACACCTCCGACACTCTCAGGTACCTCTGACACTCTCAGGTACACCTCTGACACTCCCAGGTACACCTCAGACACTCCCAGGTACACCTCAGACACTCCCAGTACACCTCAGACACTCCCAGGTACACCTCAGACACTCCCAGGTGCACCTCAGACACTCCCAGGTGCACCTCGAACCTCAGGTACACCACTGACACTGCCAGGTACACCTCAGACACTCCCAGGTATACAACTGACACTCCCAGGTACACCACTGACACTCCAGGTGCACCTCTGAACTCCAGGCACACCTCTGACACTCCCAGGTACACCTCTGACACTCCCAGGTACTCCTCTGACACTCCCAGGTACACCTCAGACACTCCCAGGTACACCTCAGACACTCCCAGGTACACCTCAGACACTCAGGTACACCTCCGACACTCCCAGGTACACCTCCGACACTCCCAGGTACACCTCCGACACTTCAGGTACACCTCCGACACTCAGGTACACCTCCGACACTCTCAGGTACACCTCTGACACTCCCAGGTACACCTCTGACACTCCCAGGTACACCTCAGACACTCCAGGTACCTCAGACACTCCCAGGTACACCTCAGACACTCCCAGGTACACCTCAGACACTCCAGGTACCTCGACACTCCAGGTACTCCCCAGACCAGGTACTCCCCAGACACTCCCAGGTGCCTCTGACACTCCCAGGTACACCTCTGACACTCCATGCACCACTGACACTCCCAGGTACACCTGACGCAGGTACCTCAGACACTCCCAGGTATACCTCTGACACTCCAGGTACCTCTGACACTTCCAGGTACACCTGACACTCCCAGGTACACCCATGACACTCCCAGGTACACCTCAGACTCTCCCAGGTACACCTCAGACACTCCCAGGTACACCTCAGACACTCCCAGGTACACCTGACACTCCAAGTACACCTCAGACACTCCCAGGTACACCTCAGACACTCCCGGTACACCTCAGACACTCCCAGGTGCACCTCAGACACTCCCAGGTGCACCTCAGACACTCCCAGGTGCCTCAGACCTCAGGTGCACCTCAGACACTCCCAGGTGCACCTCCGACACTCAGGTACACCTCCGACTCCCAGGTACCTCTGACACTCAAGGTACACCACTGACACTCCAGGTACCTCAACACTCCCAGGTACACAACCTCCCAGGTACTCCTCTGACACTCCAGGTACTCCTCTGACACACCGGTACACCTGACACTCCCAGATACACCTCAGACACTGACAGGTTGCACTTCCTATACTCCAGGTACACCTCTCACACTCCCAGGTACACCTCTGACACTCCCAGGTACTCCACTGACACTCCCAGTACTCCTCTGACACACTAGGTACCTCAGACACTCCCAGGAACACCTCAGACACTCCCAGGTACCTCTGACACTCCCAGGTACACCTCAGACACTCCCAGGTACCTCAGACACTCCCAGGTACACCTCAGACACTCCCAGGTACACCTCAGACACTCCCAGGTACACCTCTGACACTCCCAGGTACACCTCAGACACTCCCAGGTACACCTCAGACACTCCCAGGTACACTGAACCTCCCAGGTACACCTCAGACACTCCAGGTACACCTCAGACACTCCCAGGTACTCCCCAGACACTCCCAGGTACACCCCAGACACTCCCAGGTGCACCTCTGACACTCCCAGGTACACACCACTATTCCCAGGTACACCCCAGCACTGCCAGGTACACCTCAGACTCCCAGGTATACAGCTGACACTCCCAGGTACACCTCTGACACTTCCAGTTACACCTGACCTCCCAGGACACCTCGACACTCCCAGGTACCTCAGACTCTCCCAGGTACACCTCAGACACTCCCAGGTACACCTCAGACACTCCAGGTCCACCTGACACTCCAAACACCTCAGACACTCCAAGTACACCTCAGACTCCAGGTACACCTCAGACACTCCCAGGTGCACCTCAGACACTCCAGGTGCACCTCAGACACTCCCAGGTGCACCTCAGACACTCCCAGGTGCACCTCAGACACTCCCAGGTGCACCTCCGACCTCAGGTACACCTCCGACACTCCCAGGTACACCTCTGATACTCCAAGGTTCACCACTGACACTCCCAGGTACACCTCAGACACTCCCAGGTAACTGACACTCCAGGTACACCACTGACACTCCCAGGTGCATCTTTGAACTCCCAGGCACCTCTGACACTCCAGGTACACCACTGACACTGCCAGGTACACCTCAGACACTCCCAGGTATGAACTGACACTCCCAGGTACACCTCTGACACTCCCAGGTGCACCTCTGACACTCCAAGTTTCTCTGACACTCCCAGGTACTCCACTGATATCCTGGTACACCTCTGACACTCCCAGGTACACCTCGACACTCCCAGGTACACCTCTGACACTCCAGGTACCTCTGACCTCCCAGGTACACCTCTGACCTCCCAGGTACTTCTCACACTCCCAGGTACACCTCAGACACTCCACATTTACACCTCAGACAGTCCCAGGTACACCTCAGACACTCAGGTACACCTCCGACACTCCCAAGTACACCTCCGACACTCCCAGGTACACCTCCGACACTTCCAGGTACACCTCCGACACTCTCAGGTACACCTCCGACACTCTCAGGTACACCTCTGACACTCTCAGGTACACCTCTGACACTCCCAGGTGCACCTCTGACACTCCCAGGTACACCTCTGACCTCCCAGGTACACCTCAGACACTCCAGGTACACCTCAGACACTCCAGGTACACTTCAGACACTCCCAGGTACACCTCAGACACTCCCAGGTACACCTCAGACACTCCCAGGTACTCCCAGACCCTCCCAGGTACTCCCCAGACACTCCCAAGCTGCACCTCAGACACTCCGGTACACCTCGGCCTCCCGTACACCACTGACATTCCCAGGTACACCCCTGACACTGCCAGGTACACCTCAGAACTCCCAGGTATACAGCTGACCTCCCAGGTACACCTCTTCAGGTCACACCCCTGACACTCCCAAGAACACCCATGACCTCCCAGGTACACCTCAGACTCTCCCCACCTCAGACACTCCCAGGTACCTCAGACACTCCCAGGTGCACCCCTGACACTCCCAAGTGCACCTCAAGACACTCCCAGGTGCACCTCCAGAGCACTCCCAGGTGCACCTCAGACACTCCCAGGTGCACCTCAGACACTCCCCGTGCACTCCAGACACTCACCGGGCCTCAGACACTCCCAGGCTGCCTCAGACACTCCAGGTGCACCTCCGACACTCCCAGGTACACCTCCGACACTCCCAGGTACCTCTGATACTCCAAATTTTGCACACCGCCCCAGCCTCCCAGGTACCTCTGACCTCCCAGGTACACCCCTGTTGCTCCCAGGTATCCTCTGACACTCCCAGGCCTCTCCCCAGCACACCAGGTACACCGCTGACACTCCCAGATACACCTCCAGACACTGACAGGTACACTTCCTGCTCTCTCCCAGGTGCCCACCCCTCTCACACTCCCAGGTACCTTTGACACTCCCCAGGTGCTCCACTGAGCACTCCTGGTGCTCCTCTGACACACTAGGTACACCTCATGGGCCTCAGACACCTCCAGACCTCACAGGTACCTCTGACACTTGCAGATTCACCTCCCCAGCCTCCCAGGTACACCTCGAACCTCCCAGGAACACCTCCAGACACTCCCAGGTACCTCCGACACTTTCATGTGCACCTCCGACCTCTCAGGTTTCCTCTGACACTCTCAGGTACACCTCACTTGCTCCATTGCCACCTCTGAGCACTCCCAGTACACCTCAGACACTCCCAGGTACCACCTCAGACACTCCCAGCTACACCTCCAGACACTCCCAGGTGCTGCTCAGACACTCCCAGGTGCCTCCAGACACTCCCAGGTACACCACTGACACTGCCAGGCACACCTCAGACACTCCCAGGTATACAAGCAACGCACTCCCAGGTACACCACTGACACTCCCAGGTGCACCTTTGAACTCCCCAGGCACACCTCTGACACTCCGGGCTGCCACACCCCAAACACTACCAGTGCCTCTCAAACCTCCCAAGACCTACAGCTGACACTCCCAGAAACCTACTAGCCTCCCAGGTGCACCACTGACACTCCCAGGCACCTCCCAGCACTCCCAGTGCACCTCTGACACTCCCAGGTACAACTCTGACCTCCCTGGTACCTCTGACACTCCCTGGTGCTCCTCTGACACTCCCAGGTACCTCCAGACACTCCCCAGTTACACCTCAGACAGTCCCAGGTGCACCTCAGAACACACCCAGGTACACCTCCGACACTCCCCAAGTACCTCAGGCTTGCTCCCAGGTGCACCTCCGACACTTCCTGCTCAGGTACACCTCCGACACTCTCGGGTATGCACTCTGACACTCAGGTACACCTCTGACACTCCAAGGTACCTCTCTGGCTTGCTCCAGGTGCACCTCTGATGCTCCCAGGTTCACCTCGAACACTCCCAGGTACACCTCAGGCCTCCCAGGTACACTTCGAACACTCCCCAGGTACACCTCAGACACTCCCAGGTACACCTCAGACACTCCAGGTACTCCTCCTGACACACCCAGGTGCCCGCTGACACTCCCAGATACACCTCCAGACACTGACAGGTGCCCACTTCCTATACTCCCAGGGGTACACCTCTCACCTCCCAGGTACACCTCCTGGCTTACTCAGGTGCTCACTGACGCCTCCCTGGTACTCCTCCTGACACACTAGGTACCACCTCAGACACTCCCAGGAACACCTCAGACACTCCACAGGTACACCTCTGACACTCCACAGTTACACCTCCTGACATTCCCAGGTACACCTCTGACACTCCTGGTGCTCCTCTGACCTCCCAGGTACACCTCAGACACTCCCAGGTACACCTCCAGACACTCCCCCAGGTACACCTCAGACCTCCCAGGTGCCTCAGATTTTCCCAGGTACACCTCCGACACTTCAGGTACCTCCGACTTGCTCTCCAGGTACACCTCTGACACTCTCAGGTACCTCTGACACTCCCAGGTACACCTCAGACACTGCCCTCAGAACTGCTCCCAGGTACACCTCCAGACACTCCCAGGTGCACCTCCAGGCCTCCCAGGTGCACCTCAGGCACTCCCAGGTACTGACACTGCCAGGTACACCTCAAGACACTCCCAGGTGTCTAGCTTGACACTCCCAGGTGCACCACTGAGCCTCCCAGGTGATGCACCTTTGAACTCCCAGGCACAACCTCGACACTCCCAGGTACACCACTGACACTGCTGGTGAACTCCAGGTGCACCTCCAGACACTCCGGGTGCACCTCAGACACTCCCAGGTACACCACTCGGCACTGCCAGGTACACCTCGAACTGCTCCCAGGTATACAACCAGCACTCCCAGGTACACCACTGACACTCCCAGGTGCCTTTGAACTCCCAGGCACACCTCCTGACACTCCCAGGTACACCACTGACACCTCCAGGTACACCTCAGACACTCCCAGGTATACAACCCCAGCACTCCAGGTACATTTCTGACACTCCCAGGTACCTCCGACACTCCCAGGTACACCTCCGACACTTGGGTACACCTCCACTCAGGTACCTCTGACACTCTCCCAGGTACACCTCCTGACACTCCCAGGTACACCTCTGACACTCCCAGGTACCTCGATGCTCCCAGGTACACCTCAGACTCCAGGTACACCTCAGACACTCCAGGTACACTTCAGACACTCCCAGGTACACCTCAGACACTCCCAGGTACACCTCAGACACTCCCAGGTGCTCTCCCCAGACACTCCCAGGTACTCCCCAGACTCTCCCAGCTGCACCACCTCAGCCTCCAGGTACACCTCTGACACTCCCAGGTACACCTCAGACACTCCCAGGTACCTCAGACACTCCCAGGAACACCTCAGACACTCCCAGGTACACCTCCGACACTTCCAGGTACACCTCCGACACTCTCAGGTACACCTCTGTGCTCTCGGTCCTCTGACACTCCCAGGTACACCTCAGACACTCCAGGTGCACCTCAGACACTCCAGGTGCACCTCGAACCTCCCAGGTGCACCTCGAACACTCCCAGGTGCACCTCAGACACTCCCAGGTGCACCTCAGACACTCCCAGGTGCACCTCCGGCATCCCAGGTACACCTCCCAGGCACTCAGGTACACCTCTGATACTCCAAGGTACACCTGCTGACACTCCCAGGTACACCTCTGACACTCCCAGGTACACCCTGACACTCCCAGGTACTCTCTGACACTCCAGGTGCTCCTCTGACACACCCAGGTACACCTGACACTCCCAGATACACCTCAGACACTGACAGGTACCTTCCTATGCTCCAGGTGCACCTCTCACCTCCCAGGTACACCTCTGACCTCCCAGGTGCTCCACTGACACTCCTGGTGCTCCTCCTGACACACTAGGTACAC
>NW_024735598.1:0-18389 GCF_018991925.1 Homarus americanus | reverse complement strand
TTAAACGCCATTTAACGTTAGTTTAACGCCATTAAACATTAGTTTAACGATATTTAACCTTAATTAAACGCCATTTAAAGTTAGTTTAACGGCATTTAACGTTAGTTTAACGCCATTTAACGTTAGTTTAACGCCATTTAACGTTAGTTTAACGCCATTTAACGTTAGTTTAACGCCATTTTACGTTACTTTAACGCCATTTAACGTTAGTTTAACGTCATTTAACCTTAATTAAACGTCATTTCACGTTAGTTTAACGCCATTTAACGTAAGTTTAACGCCATTTATCGTCAGTTTAACTTCATTTAACGTTAGTTTAACTTAATTTAACGTTAATTAAACGCCATTTATCGTTAGTTTAACGCCATTTAACGTTAGTTTAACTTCATTTAACGTTAATTTAACGCTATTTAACGTTAGTTTAACTTCATTTAACGTTAGTTTAACTTAATTTAACTTTAATCAAACGCCATTTATCGTTAGTTTAACGCCATTTAACGTTAGTTTAACGTCATTTAACCTTAATTAAACGCCATTTAACTTTAGTTTAACGCCATTTAACGTTAGTTTAACGCCATTTATCGTTAGTTTAACTTCATTTAACGTTAATTTAACGCCATTTCACGTTAGTTTAACGTTATTTAACCTTAATTAAACTCCATTTAACCTTAATTAAACGCCATTTAACTTTAGTTTAACGCCATTTAACGTTAGTTTAACGCCATCTAACCTTAATTTAACGCCATTTACCGTTAGTTTAATGCCATTTCACGTTAGTTTAACGTTATTTAACCTTAATTAAACTCCATTTAACGTTAGTTTAACGCCATTTTACGTTAGTTTAACGCCATTTATCGTTAGATTAACGCCATTTTACGTTAGTTTAACGCCAATTAACGTTAGTTAAACGTCATTTAACGTTAATTTAATGCTATTTAACGTTAGTTTAACTCCATTTAACGTTAGTTTAACTTCATTTAACGTTAATTTAACGCTATTTAACGTTAGTTTAACTTTATTTAACGTTAGTTTAACTTCATTTAACGTTAATTTAACGCTATTTAACGTTAGTTTAACTTCATTTAACGTTAGTTTAACTTCATTTAACGTTAATTAAACGTCATTTATCGTTAGTTTAACGCCATTTAACGTTAGTTTAACGCCATTTAACGTTAGTTTAACGTCATTTAACCTTAATTAAACGCCATTTAAATTTAGTTTAACGCCATTTAACGTAAGTTTAACGCCATTTATCGTTAGTTTAGCTTCATTTAACGTTAATTTAACGCTATTTAACGTTAGTTTAACGCCATTTAACGTTAGTTTAACGCCATTTAACGTTGCTTAACGCCATTTGATCCAGCCCAACCGCCACCAAACCTCCGTTATTTAACCTTAATTAAAACGCTATTTAACGTTATTAGTTTAGCCATTTAACGTTAGTTTAACGCCATTTAACGTTAGTTTAACGCCATTTAACGTTAGGTTAACGCCATTTAACGTTAGTTTAACGCCATTTAACGTTAGTTTAACGCCATTTAACGTTAGTTTAACGCCATTTAACGTTAGTTTAACGCCATTTACCGTTAGTTTAACGCCATTTAACGTTAGTTTAACGTTATTTAACCTTAATTAAACGCTATTTAACGTTAGTTTAACGCCATTTAACGTTAGTTTAACTTCATTTAACGTTAATTTAACGCTATTTAACGTTAGTTTAACTTCATTTAACATTAGTTTAACGTCATTTAACCACTAAAACGCCATTTAACGTTAGTTTAACGCCATTTAACAACATTAGTTTAACGATATTTAACCTTACTAAACGCCATTTAACGTTAGTTTAACGGCATTTAACGTTAGTTTAACGCCATTTAACGTTAGTTTAACGCCATTTAACGTTAGTTTAAACGCCATTTAACGTTAGTTTAACGTTATTGTTTACACTAAAACGCCATTTAACATTAGTTTAACGTTATTTAACCTTAATTAAACGCCATTTAACGTTAGTTTAACGCCATTTAACGTTAGTTTAACGCCATTTAACGTTAGTTTAACGCCATTTAACGTTAGTTTAACGCTATTTAACGTTAGTTTAACGCCATTTAACGTTAGTTTAACGCCATTTTACGTTACTTTAACGCCATTTAACGTTAGTTTAACGTCATTTAACCTTAATTAAACGTCATTTCACGTTAGTTTAACGCCATTTAACGTAAGTTTAACGCCATTTAACGTTAGTTTAACGTCATTTAACCTTAATTAAACGTCATTTCACGTTAGTTTAACGCCATTTAACGTTAGTTTAACGCCATTTAACATTAGTTTAACGCCATTTAACATTAGTTTAACGCCATTTAACGTTAATTTAACGTTAGTTTAACTCCATTTATCGTTATTTTAACGCCATTTAACGTTAGTTTAACTTTCATTTAACGTTAATTTAACGCTATTTAACGTTAGTTTAACTCTGCTACTTAACGTTAGTTTAACTTAATTCTAACTTTAATCAAAACGCCATTTATCGTTAGTTTAACGCCATTTAACAAAGTTAGTTTAACGTCATTTAACCTTTAATTAAACGCCATTTAACTTAGTTTAACGCCATTTAACGTTAGTTTAACGCCATTTATCGTTAGCTAACTTCATTTAACGTTAATTTAACGCCATTTAACGTTAATTAAATGCCATATAATGCTACTAACCCATTTAACGTTAGTTTAACGCTACTTAACGTTGGGTTTAACGCCATTTATCGTTAGTTTAACGCCATTTAACGTTAGTTTAACGCCATTTAACGTTAGTTTAACGTCATTTAACCTTAATTAAACGCCATTTAACTTAAGTTTAACGCCATTTAACGTTAGTTTAACGCCATTTATCGTTAGTTTAACTTCATTTAACGTTAATTTAACGCCATTTAACGTTAATTAAATGCCATATAATGTTAGTTTAACGCCATTTAACGTTAGTTTAACGCCATTTAACGTTAGTTTAACGCCATTTAACGTTAGTTTAACGCCATTTAACGTTAGTTTAACTCCATTTAACGTTAGTTTAACGGCATTTAACGTTGGTTTAACGCCATTTAACGTTAGTTTAACGCCATTTAACGTTAGTTTAACGCCATTAAACGTTAGTTTACCGCCATTTAACGTTAGTTTAACGCCATTTATCGTTAGTTTAACTTCATTTAACGTTAATTTAACGCCATTTAACGTTAATTAAAAGCCATTTAACATTAGTTTAACGTCATTTAACCTTACTCAAACGCCATTTAACGTTAGTTTAACGCCATTTAACATTAGTTTAACGATATTTAAACTTAATTAAACGCTACTAAACGTTGGGTTTAACGGCATTTAACGTTAGTTTAACGCCATTTAACGTTAGTTTAACGCCATTTAACGTTAGTTTAACGCCATTTAACGTTAGTTTAACGTTGTTTAGCCTTAATTAAACGCCATTTAACGTTAGTTTAACGTTATTTAGCCTTAATTAAACGCCATTTAACGTTAGTTTAACGCCATTTAACGTTAGTTTAACGCCATTTAACGTTAGTTTATCGCCATTTTACGTTACTTTAACGCCATTTAACGTTAGTTTAACGTCATTTAACCTTAATTAAACGTCATTTCACGTTAGTTTAACGCCATTTAACGTAAGTTTAACGCCATTTATCGTTAGTTTATCTTCATTTAACGTTACACTCTAACGCTATTTAACGTTAGTTTAACTTCATTTAACGTTAGTTTAACTTAATTTAACGTTAATTAAACGCCATTTATCGTTAGTTTAACGCCATTTAACGTTAGTTTAACTTCATTTAACGTTAATTTAACGCTTTTCATTTAACAACGTTAGTTTAACTTTATTTAACAAGTTGTTTAACTTAATTTAACGTTAATTAAAAGCCATTTATCGTTAGTTTAACGCCATTTAACGTTAGTTTAACGCCATTTAACGTTAGTTTAACGTCATTTAACCTTAATTAAACGCCATTTAACTTTAGTTTAACGCCATTTAACGTTAGTTTAACGCCATTTATCGTTAGTTTAACTTCATTTAACGTTAATTTAACGCCATTTAACGTTAATTTAATGCCATATAATGTTAGTTTAACGCCATTTAACGTTAGTTTAACGCCATTTAACGTTAGTTTAACGCCATTTAACGTTAGTTTAACGCCATTTAACGTTAGTTTAACGGCATTTAACGTTAGTTTAACGCCATTTAACGTTAGTTTAACGCCATTTAAAGTAAGTTTAACGCCATTAAACGTTAGTTTACCGCCATTTAACGTTAGTTTAACGCCATTTAACGTTAGTTTAATGCCATTTAACGATAGTTTAACGCCATTTAACGTTAGTTTAACTCCATTTAACGTTAGTTTAACGCCATTTAATGTTAGTTTAACGTTATTTAACGTTAGTTTAACGCCATTTACCGTTAGTTTAACGCAATTTAACATTAGTTTAACGTCATTTAACCTTAATTAAACGCCATTTAACGTTAGTTTAACGCCATTTAACATTAGTTTAACGATATTTAACCTTAATTAAACGCCATTTAATGTTAGTTTAACGGCATTTAACGTTAGTTTAACGCCATTTAACGTTAGTTTAACGCCATTTAACGTTAGTTTAACGCCATTTAACGTTAGTTTAACGTTATTTAGCCTTAATTAAACGCCCATTTAACGTTAGTTTAACGCCATTAAACATTAATTTAACGCCAATTAACGTTAGTTTAACTCCATTTAACATTAGTTTAACGTCATTTAACCTTAATTAAACGCCATTTAACGTTAGTTTAACGACATTTAACATTAGTTTAACGATATTTAACCTTAATTAAACGCCATTTAACCTTAGTTTAACGGCATTTAACGTTAGTTTAACGCCATTTAACGTTAGTTTAACGCCATTTAACGTTAGTTTAACGTCATTTAACGTTAGTTTAACGCCATTTACCGTTAGTTTAACGCCATTTAACGTTAGTTTAACGTTATTTAACCTTAATTAAACGCCATTTAACGTTAGTTTAACGCCATTTAACGTTAGTTTATCGCCATTTAACGTTAGTTTAACGTCATTTAACGTTAGTTTAATGCAATTTAACGTTAGTTTAACGCCATCTAACCTTAATTTAACGCCATTTACCGTTAGTTTAATGCCATTTCACGTTAGTTTAACGTTATTTAACCTTGATTAAACTCCATTTAACGTTAGTTTAACGCCATTTTACGTTAGTTTAACGCCATTTATCGTTAGTTTAACGCCATTTTACGTTAGTTTAAAGCCAATTAACGTTAGTTAAACGTCATTTAACGTTAATTTAACGCTATTTAACGTTAGTTTAACGCCATTTAACGTTAGTTTAACTTCATTTAACGTTAGTTTAACTTCATTTAACGTTAATTTAACGCTATTTAACGTTAGTTTAACTTCATTTAACGTTAGTTTAACTTCATTTAACGTTACTTAAACGCCATTTATCGTTAGTTTAACGCCATTTAACGTTAGTTTAACGCCATTTAACGTTAGTTTAACGTCATTTAACCTTAATTAAAACGCCATTTAACTTTAGTTTAACGCCATTTAACGTAAGTTTAACGCCATTTATCGTTAGTTTAGCTCATTTAACGTTAGTTTAACGCCATTTAACGTTAGTTTAACGTCATTTAACGTTAGTTTAACGCCATTTAACGTTAGTTTAATGCATTTACGATAGTTTAACGCCATTTAACGTTAGTTTAACGCATTTACGGCATTTAGCGTTAGTTTAACGCCATTTAACGTTAGTTTAACGTTATTTAACCTTAATTAAACGCCATTTAACGTTAGTTTAACGCCATTTAACGTTAGTTTAACGCCATTTAACGTTAGTTTACCGCCATTTAACGTTAGTTTAACGCTATTTAACGTTAGTTTAATGCCATTTAACGATAGTTTAACGCCATTTAACGTTAGTTTAACGCCATTTAATGTTAGTTTAACGCCATTTCACGTTAGTTTAACGTCATTTACCGTTAGTTTAACGCCATTTAACGTTAGTTTAACGTTATTTAACCTTAATTAAACGCCATTTAACGTTCGTTTAACGCCATTTAACATTAGTTTAACGCCATTTAACGTTAGTTTAACGCCATTTAACATTAGTTTAACGTCATTTAACCTTAATTAAACGCCATTTAACGTTAGTGTAACGCCATTTAACATTAGTTTAACGATATTTAACCTTAATTAAACGCCATTTAACGTTAGTTTAACGGCATTTAACGATAGTTTAACGCCATTTAACGTTAGTTTAACGCCATTTAACGTTAGTTTAACGCCATTTAACGTTAGTTTAACGTTATTTAGCCTTAATTAAACGCCATTTAACGTTAGTTTAACGCCATTAAACATTATTTTAACGCCAGTTAACGTTAGTTTAACGCCATTTAACATTAGTTTAACGTCATTTAACCTTAATTAAACGCCATTTAACGTTAGTTTAACGCCATTTAACATTAGTTTAACGATATTTAACCTTAATTAAACGCCATTTAACGTTAGTTTAACGGCATTTAACGTTAGTTTAACGCCATTTAACGTTAGTTTAACGCCATTTAATGTAAGTTTAACGCCATTTAACGTTAGTTTAACGCCCTTTTACGTTACTTTAACGCCATTTAACGTTAGTTTAACTTAATTTAACGTTAATTAAACGCCATTTATCGTTAGTTTAACGCCATTTAACGTTAGTTTAACGCCATTTAACGTTAGTTTAACGCCATTTAACGTTAGTTTAACGCCATTTAACGTTAGTTTAACGCCATTTAACGTTAGTTTAACGTCATTTAACGTTAGTTTAACGCCATTTAACGTTAGTTTAACGCCATTTAACGTTAGTTTAACGCCATTTAACGTTAGTTTAACGCCATTTAACGTTAGTTTAACGCCATTTAACGTTAGTTTAACGCCATTTAACGTTAGTTTAACGCCATTTAACGTAAGTTTAACGGCATTTAACGTTAGTTTAACGCCATTTAACGTTAGTTTAACGTTATTTAACCTTAATTAAACACCATTTAACGTTAGTTTAACGCCATTTAACGTTAGTTTAACGCCATTTAACGTTAGTTTAACGCCATTTAACGTTAGTTTAACGCCATTTAACGTTAGTTTAACGCCATTTAACGTTAGTTTAACGCCATTTAACGTTAGTTTAACGCCATTTAACGTTAGTTTAACGCCATTTAACGTTAGTTTAACGCTATTTAACCTTAATTAAACGCCATTTAACGTTAGTTTAACGCCATTTAACGTTAGTTTAACGCCATTTAACGTTAGTTTAACGCCATTTAACGTTAGTTTAACGTCATTTAACGTTAGTTAACGCCATTTACCGTTAGTTTAACTATTTAACGTTAGTTTAACGTTATTTAACCTTAATTTAAACGCCATTAATAGTTTAACGCCATTTCTAACATTAGTTTAACGCCATTTAACGTTAGTTTAACGCCATTTAACATTAGTTTAACGTCATTTAACCCAATTAAACGCCATTAACGTTGGGGTTTAACGCTATTTAACGTTAGTTTAACTTCATTTAACGTTAGTTTACCTTCATTTAACGTTAGTTTACCGCCATTACCGTTAGTTTAACGTCATTTAACGTTAACTAAACGCCATTTAACGTTAGTTTGAAGCCATTTAACGTTAGTTTAACGCCATTTAACGTTAGTTTATCGCCATTTAACGTTAGTTTATCGCCATTTAACGTTATTTTAACGCCATTTAACGTTATTTTAACGCCATTTAACGTTAGTTTATCGTCATATAACGTTAGTTTAACGCCATTTAACGTTAGTTTAACGCCATTTAACGTTAATTTACCGCCATTTAACGTTAGTTTAACGCCATTTAACGTTAGTTTAATGCCATTTAACGATAGTTTAACGCCATTTAACGTTAGTTTAACGCCATTTAACGTTAGTTTAACGCCATTTAACATTAGTTTAATGTCATTTAACCTTAATTAAACGCCATTTAACGTTAGTTTAACGCCATTTAACATTAGTTTAACTTAATTTAACGTTAATTAAACGCCATTTATCGTTAGTTTAACGCCATTTAACGTTAGTTTAACGCCATTTAACTTTAGTTTAACGCCATTTAACGTTAGTTTAATGCCATTTAACGATAGTTTAACGCCATTTAACGTTAGTTTAACGCCATTTAACGTTAGTTTAACGCCATTTAACGTTAGTTTAACGCCATTTAACGTTAGTTTAACGCTATTTAACGTTAGTTTAACGCCATTTAACGTTAGTTTAACGCCATTTAACGTTAGTTTAACGCTATTTAGCGTTAGTTTAACGCTATTTAACGTTAGTTTAACGCCATTTAACGTTAGTTTAACGCTATTTAGCGTTAGTTTAACGCTATTTAGCGTTAGTTTAACGCCATTTAACGTTAGTTTAACGCTATTTAGCGTTAGTTAAACGCCATTTAACGTTAGTTTAACGCCATTTAACGTTAGTTTAACGCTATTTAGCGTTAGTTTAACGCCATTTAACGTCAATTTAACGCTATTTAACGTTAGTTTAACGCCATTTAACGTTAGTTTAACGCCATTTAACGTAAGTTTAACTTTATTTAACCTTAATTAAACGCCATTTAACGTTAGTTTAACGCCATTTAACGTTAGTTTAACGCCATTTAACGTTAGTTTAACGCAATTTAGCGTTAGTTTAACGCCATTTAACGTTAGTTTAACGCCATTTAACGTAAGTTTAACGCCATTTAACATTAGTTTAACGTCATTTAACCTTAATTAAACGCCATTTAACGTTTGTTTAACGCCATTTAACGTTAGTTTAACGCCATTTAACATTAGTTTAACGTCATTTAACCTTAATTAAACGCCATTTAACGTTAGTTTAACGCCATTTAACCTTAATTAAACGCCATTTAACGTTAGTTTAACGCAATTTAACGTTAGTTTAACGCCATTTAACGTTAGTTTAACGTCATTTAGCCTTAATTAAACGCCATTTAATGTTAGTTTAACGCCATTTAACGGTAGTTAAACGTCATTTAACGTTCATTTAACGTTAGTTTAACTTCATTTAACGTTAATTAAACGCCATTTAACGTTATTTAACGCCATTTAACGTTAGTTTAACACCATTTAACGTTAGTTAAACGTCATTTAATGTTAGTTTAACGTCATTTAACGTTAGTTTAACGCCATTTAACGTTAGTTTAACGCCATTTAACGTTAGTTCAACGTCATTTAACTTTAATTAAACGCCATTTAACGTTAGTTTAACTCCATTTAACGTTAGTTAAACGTCATTTAACCTTAATTAAACGCCATTTAACGTTAGTTTAACGCCATTTAACCTTAATTAAACGCCATTTAACGTTAGTTTAACGCCATCTAACGTTAGTTTAACGTCATCTAACGTTAGTTTAACGTCATTTAACCTTAATTAAACGCCATTTAACTTTAGTTTAACGCCATTTAACGTTAGTTAAACGTCATTTAACGTTAATTTAACGATATTTAACGTTAGTTTAACTTCATTTAACGTTAGTTTAACTTCATTTAACGTTAATTAAACGCCATTTTACGTTAGTTTAACGCCATTTAACGTTAGTTAAACGTCATTAAATGTTAGTTTAACGTCATTTAACGTTAGTTTAACGCCATTTAACTTTAGTTTAACGCCATTTAACGTTAGTTTAACGTCATTTAACCTTAATTAAACGCCATTTAACGTTAGTTTAACGCCATTTAACGTTAGTTAAACGTCATTTAACTTTAGTTTAACGCCATTTAACGTTAGTTTAACGTTATTTAACGTTAGTTTAACTCCATTTAACATTAGGTTGACGTCATTTAACCTTAATTAAACGCCATTTAACGTTAGTTTAACGCCATTTAACCTTAATTAAACGCCATTTAACGTTAGTTTAACGCCATTTAACATTAGTTTAACGCCATTTAACGTTAGTTTAACGCCATTTAACGTTAATTAAACGTCATTTAACCTTAATTAAACGCCATTTAACGTTAGTTTAACGCTATTTAACCTTAATTAAACGCCACATTAACGTTAGTTTAACGCTATTTAACGTTAGTTTAACGTCATTTAACGTTAATCAAAAGCCATTTAACTTTTAGTTTAACGCCATTTAACGTTAGTTTAACTTCATTTAACGTTACTCAAACGCCATTTAACGTTAGTTTAACGCCATTTACCGTTAGTTTAACGCTATTAACGCTAGTTTAACTCCATTTAACATTAGGTTTAACGTCATTTAACCTTAATTAAACGCCATTTAACGTTAGTTTAACACCATTTAACCTTAATTAAACGCCATTTAACGTTAGTTTAACGCCATTTAACGTTAGTTTAACGCCATTTAACGTTGATTTAACGCCATTTAACGTTAGTTTAACGCTATTTAACGTTAGTTTAACGCCATTTAACTTTAGTTTAACGCCATTTTACGTTAGTTTACCGCCATTTAACGTGAGTTTAACGTCATTTAACCTTAATTAAACGCCATTTAACGTTAGTTTAACGCCATTTAACGTTAGTTTAACTCCATTTAACATTAGGTTAACGTCATTTAACCTTAATTAAACGCCATTTAACGTTAGTTTAACGCCATTTAACCTTAATTAAATGCCATTTAACGTTAGTTTAACGCCATTTAACGTTAGTTTAACGCCATTTAACGTTAGTTTAACGCCACTTAACGTTAATTAAACGCCATTTACCGTTAGTTTAACGCCATTTAACGTTAGTTTAACTCCATTTAACATTAGGTTAACGTCTTTAACCTTAATTAAACGCCATTTAAATTCAGTTTAACGCCATTTAACGTTAGTTAAACGTCATTTAACGTTAATTTATCGGTATTTAACGTTAGTTTAACGCCATTTAACGTTAGTTTAACACCATTTAACGTTAATTTAACGCCATTTAACGTTAGTTTAACGCCATTTAACGTTAGTTAAACGTCATTTAATGTTAGTTTAACGTCATTTAACGTTAGTTTAACGCCATTTAACGTTAGTTTAACGCCATTTAACGATAGTTTAACGTCATTTAACCTTAATTAAACGCTATTTAACGTTAGTTTAACGCCATTTAACGTTAGTTTAACGTCATTTAACTTTAATTAAACGCCATTTAACGTCAGTTTAACACCATTTAACGTTAGTTTAACGCCATTTAACCTTAATTTAACGCCATTTAACGTCAGTTTAACGCCATTTAACATTAGTTTAACACCATTTAACGTTAGTTTAACGCCATTTAACGTTAGTTTAACGTTATTTAACTTTAATTAAACGCCATTTAACGTTAGTTTAACGCCAATTAACGGTAGTTTAACGCCATTTAACGTTAGTTTAACGTTATTTAACCTTAATTAAACGCCATTTAACGTTAGTTTAGCGCCATTTAACGTTAGTTTAACGCCATTAACGTTAGTTTAACGCCATTTAACGTTAGTTTAACGCCATTTACGTTAGTTTAACGCCATTTAACGTTAGTTTAACGTCATTTAACCTTAATTAAACGCTATTTAACGTTAGTTTAACGCCATTTAACGTTAGATTAAGCCCATTTAACATTAGTTTAACGTCATTTAACCTTAATTAAACGCCATATAACGTTAGTTTAACGCCATTTAACGTTAGTTTAACGCCATTTAACGTTAATTTAACGCCATTTAACGTTAGTTTAACGCCATTTAACGTTAGTTTAACGTCATTTAGCCTTAATTAAACGCCATTTAACGTTAGTTTAACGCCATTTAACGTTAGTTTAACGTCATTTAACCTTAATTACACGCCATTTAACGTTAGTTTGACGCCATTTAACGATAGTTTAACGCCATTTAACGTTAGTTTAACGTCATTTAACCTTAATTACACGCCATTTAACGTTAGTTTAACGCCATTTAACGTTAGTTTAACGCCATTTAACGTTAGTTAAACGTCATTTAATATTTGTTTAACGTCATTTAACGTTAGTTTAACGCCATTTAACGTTAGTTTAACGCCATTTAGCGTTAGTTTAACGCCATATAACGTAAATTTAACGACATTTAACGTTAGTTTAACGCCATTTAACATTAGTTTAACGTCATTTAACCTTAATTAAACGCCATTTAACGTTAGTTTAACGCCATTTAACGTTAGTTTAACGCCATTTAGCGTTTGTTTAACGCCATTTAACGTTAGTTTAACGCCATTTAACGTTAGTTTAACGCCATTTAACATTAGTTTAACGTCATTTAACCTTAATTAAACGCCATTTAACGTTAGTTTAACGCCATTTAACGTTAGTTTAACGCCATTTAACGTTAGTTTAACTTTATTTAACCGTAATTAAAAGCCATTTAACGTTAGTTTAACGCCATTTAACGTTAGTTTAACGCCATTTAACGTTATTTTAACGCCATTTAACGTTAGTTTAACGCCATTTAACGTTAGTTTAACGCCAATTACCGTTAGTTTAACTTTATTTAACCTTAATTAAACGCCATTTAACATTAGTTTAACGCCACTTAACGTTAGTTTAACGCCATTTAACGTTAGTTTAACGCCATTTAGCGTTAGTTTAACGCCATTTAACGTTAGTTTAACGCCATTTAACGTTAGTTTAACGTCAATTAACCTTAATTAAACGCCATTTAACCTTAATTAAACGCCATTTAACGTTAGTTTAACGCCATTTAACGTTAATTTAACTTTATTTAACCTTAATTAAACGCCATTTTACGTTAGTTTAACGCCATTTAACGTTAGTTTAACGTCATTTAACCTTAATTAAACGCCATTTAACGTTAGTTTAACGCCATTTAACGTTAGTTTAACGTCATTTAACCTTAATTAAACGCTATTTAACGTTAGTTTAACGCCATTTAACGTTAGATTAAGCCCATTTAACATTAGTTTAACGTCATTTAACCTTAATTAAACGCCATTTAACGTTAGTTTAACGCCATTTAACGTTAGTTTAACGCCATTTAACGTTAGTTTAACGCCATTTAACGTTAGTTTAACTCCATTTAACGTTAGTTTAACGTCATTTAGCCTTAATTAAACGCCATTTAACGTTAGTTTAACGCCATTTAACGTTAGTTAAACGTCATTTAACGTTAATTTAACGCTATTTAACATTAGTTTAACTATATTTAACGTTAGTTTAACGTCATTTAACGTTAGTTTAACGCCATTTAACGTTAGTTTAACGCCATTTAACGTTAGTTTAACGCCATTTAACGTTAGTTTAACTTCATTTAACGTTAGTTTAACGCCATTTAACGTTAGTTAAACGTCATTTAATGTTAGTTTAACGTCATTTAACGTTTTTTTAACGCCATTTAACGTTAGTTTAACGCCATTTAACGTTAGTTCAACGTCATTTAACCTTAATTAAACGCCATTTAACGTTAGTTTAACGGCATTTAACGTTAGTTAAACGTCATTTAACTTTAATTAAACGCCATTTTACGTTAGTTTAACGCCATTTAACCTTAATTAAACGCCATTTAACGTTAGTTTAACGCCATTTAACGTTAGTTTAACGCCATTTAAGGTTAGTTTAACGTCATTTAACCTTAATTAAACGCCATTTAACTTTAGTTTAACGCCATTTAACGTTAGTTAAACGTCATTTAACGTTAATTTAACGATATTTAACGTTAGTTTAACTTCATTTAACGTTAGTTTAACTTCATTTAACGTTAATTAAACGCCATTTAACGTTTGTTTAACGCCATTTAACGTTAGTTAAACGTCATTTAATGTTAGTTTAACGTCATTTAACGTTAGTTTAACGCCATTTAACGTTAGTTTAACGCCATTTAACGTTAGTTTAACGTCATTTAACCTTAATTAAACGCCATTTAACGTTAGTTTAACGCCATTTAACGTTAGTTAAACGTCACTTAACTTTAGTTTAACGCCATTTTACGTTAGTTTAACGCCATTTAACGTTAGTTTAACGTCATTTAACCTTAATTAAACGCCATTTAACGTTAGTTTAACGCCATTTAACGTTACTTTAACTCCATTTAACATTAGGTTAACGTCATTTAACCTTAATTAAACGCCATTTAACGTTAGTTTAGCGCCATTTAACCTTAATTAAACGCCATTTAACGTTAGTTTAACGCCATTTAACGTTAGTTTAACGCCATTTAACGTTAGTTAAACGTCATTTAACCTTAATTAAACGCCATTTAACGTTAGTTTAACGCTATTTAACCTTAATTAAACGCCATTTAACGTTAGTTTAACGTCATTTAACCTTAATTAAACGCCATTTAACTTTAGTTTAACGCCATTTACCATTAGTTAAACGTCATTTAAAGTTAATTTAACGCTATTTAACGTTAGTTTAACTTCATTTAACGTTAGTTTAACTTCATTTAACGTTAATTAAACGCCATTTAACGTTAGTTTTACGCCATTTACCGTTAGTTTAACGCCATTTAACGTTAGTTTAACTCCATTTAACATTAGTTTAACGTCATTTAACCTTAATTAAACGCCATTTAACGTTAGTTTAACGCCATTTAACGTTAGTTTAACGCCATTTAACGTTAGTTTAACGCCATTTAACGTTAGTTTAACGCCATTTAACGTTAATTTAATGCCATTTAACGTTAGTTTAACGCCATTTAACGTTAGTTTAACGCCATTTAACTTTAGTTTAACGCCATTTTACGTTAGTTTAACGCCATTTAACGTTAGTTTAACGTCATTTAACCTTAATTAAACGCCATTTAACGTTAGTTTAACGCCATTTAACGTTAGTTTAACGCCACTTAACGTTAATTAAACGCCATTTACCGTTAGTTTAATGTCATTTAACGTTATTTTGACGTCATTTAACCTTAATTAAACGCCATTTAACTTCAGTTTAACGCCATTTAACGTTAGTTAAGCGTCATTTAACGTTAATTTAACGCTATTTAACGTTAGTTTAACTTCATTTAACCTTAATTAAACGCCATTTAACGTTAGTTTAACGCCATTTAACGTTAGTTTAACGTCATTTAACCTTAATTAAACGCCATTGAACGTTAGTTTAACGCCATTTAACGTTGGTTTAACGCCATTTAACGTTAGTTTAACGTCATTTAACCTTAATTAAACGCCATTTAACGTTAGTTTAACGCCATTTAACGTTAGCTAAACGTCATTTAACGTTAATTTAAAGCTATTTAACGTTAGTTTAACTTCATTTAACGTTAGTTTAACTTCATTTAACGTTAATTAAACGTCATTTAACGTTAGTTTAACTCCATTTAACGTTAGTTTTGCGCCATTTTAACGTTAGTTTAACGTCATTTAGCGTAATTAAAGCGCCGTTTTAACGTTGGTTTACCGCCATTTAACGTTAGTTTAACGCCATTTAACGTTAGTTTAACGCCATTTAACGTTAGTTTAACGTCATTTAACGTTAGTTTAACGCCGACTTAACGTTAGTTAACGCCATTTAACGCCCAATTAAGCGCCATTTAACGTTAGTTGCGCCATTTAACGTTAGTTTAACGCCATTTAACGTTGGTTACGCCATTTAACGTTAGTTAAACGTCATTTAACCTTAATTAAACGCCATTTAACGTTAGTTTAACGCCATTTAACCTTAATTAAACGCCATTTAACGATAGTTTAACGCCATTTAACGTTAGTTTAACGCCATTTAACGTTAGTTTAACGTCATTTAACCTTAATTAAACGCCATTTAACTTTAGTTTAACGCCATTTAACGTTAGTTAAACGTCATTTAAAGTTAATTTAACGCTATTTAACGTTAGTTTAACTTCATTTAACGTTAGTTTAACTTCATTTAACGTTAATTAAACGCCATTTAACGTTAGTTTTACGCCATTTACCGTTAGTTTAACGCCATTTAACGTTAGTTTAACTCCATTTAACATTAGTTTAACGTCATTTAACCTTAATTAAACGCCATTTATCGTTAGTTTAATGCCATTTAACCTTAATTAAACGCCATTTAACGCTACTTTAACGCCATTTAACGTTAGTTTAACGCCATTTAACGTTAGTTAAACGTCATTTAATGTTTGTTTAACGTCATTTAACGTTAGTTTAACGCCATTTAACGTTAGTTTAACGCCATTTAGCGTTAGTTTCACGCCATATAACGTTAATTTAACGACATTTAACGTTAGTTTAACGCCATTTAACATTAGTTTAACGTCATTTAACCTTAATTAAACGCCATTTAACGTTAGTTTAACGCCATTTAACGTTAGTTTAACGCCATTTAACGTTAGTTTAACGCCATTTAACGTTAGTTTAACGCCATTTAACATTAATTTAACGTCATTAACCTTAATTAAACGCCATTTTAACGTTGGTTTAACGCCATTTAACGTTGGTTTAACGTCGTTAACGTAATTAAGCGCTATTTAACGTTAGTTTAACGCCATTTAACGTTAGATTAAGCCCATTAACATTAGTTTAACGTCATTTAACCTTAATTAAACGCCATTTTAACGTTAGTTTAACGCCGACTAACGTTGGTTAACGCCATTTAACGTTGGTTTAACGCCAATTAACGTTAGTTTAACGCCATTTAACGTTAGTTTAACTATTTAACCTTAATTAAGCATATTTAATGGTTTAACCATTTAACATTGGTTTAACGCCATTTAACGTTAGTTTATGGCCCATTTAACGATGGTTGTATAATTGCTGATAAGTTTGGCGTCATTTAACGTTAGTTTAACGCCATTTTACATTTAGTTTAACGCCATTTAACGTTAGTTTAATGCCATTTAACGATAGTTTAACGCCATTTAACGATAGTTAAACGCAATTTTAACGTTAGTTTAACGCCATTTAACGTTAGTTTAACGTCATTTAACGTTAGTTTAACTCCATTTACCGTTAGTTTAACGCCATTTAACGTTAGTTTAACGTTATTTAACCTTAATTAAACGCCATTTAACGTTAGTTAACGCCATTTAACATTAGTTTAACGCCATTTAACGTTAGTTTAACGCCATTTTACGTTAGTTTAACGCCATTTAACGTTAGTTTAACATCATTTAACCTTAATTAAACGCCATTTAACGTTAGTTTAACGCCATTTAACGTTAGTTTAACGTCATTTAACCTTAATTAAACGCTATTTAACGTTAGTTTAACGCCATTTAACGTTAGATTAAGCCCATTTAACATTAGTTTAACGTCATTTAACCTTAATTAAACGCCATTTAACGTTAGTTTAACGCCATTTAACGTTAGTTTAACGCCATTTAACGTTAGTTTAACGCCATTTAACGTTAGTTTAACTCCATTTAACGTTAGTTTAACGTCATTTAGCCTTAATTAAACGCCATTTAACGTTAGTTTAACGCCATTTAACGTTAGTTAAGCGTCATTTAACGTTAATTTAACGCTATTTAACGTGGTTTAACTATATTTAACGTTAGTTTAACGTCATTTAACGTTAGTTTAACGCCATTTAACGTTAGTTTAACGCCATTTAACGTTAGTTTAACGCCATTTAACGTTAGTTTAACTTCATTTAAATTGGTTAACGCTGTTGCGTTAGTTAAACGTCATTTAATATTAATTTGACGTCATTTAACGATTTTTTTAACGCCATTTAACGTTAGTTTAACGCCATTTAACGTTAGTTCAGCGTCATTTAACAAATTAAACGCTTGGCTTAACGTTAGTTTAACGGCATTTAACGTTAGTTAAACGTCATTTAACTTTAATTAAACGCCATTTTACGTTAGTTTAACGCCATTTAACCTTAATTAAACGCCATTTAACGTTAGTTTAACGCCATTTAACGTTAGTTTAACGCCATTTAAGGTTAGTTTAACGTCATTTAACCTTAATTAAACGCCATTTAACTTTAGTTTAACGCCATTTAACGTTAGTTAAACGTCATTTAACGTTAATTTAACGATATTTAACGTTAGTTTAACTTCATTTAACGTTAGTTTAACTTCATTTAACGTTAATTAAACGCCATTTAACGTTTGTTTAACGCCATTTAACGTTAGTTAAACGTCATTTAATGTTAGTTTAACGTCATTTAACGTTAGTTTAACGCCATTTAACGTTAGTTTAACGCCATTTAACGTTAGTTTAACGTCATTTAACCTTAATTAAACGCCATTTAACGTTAGTTTAACGCCATTTAACGTTAGTTAAACGTCACTTAACTTTAGTTTAACGCCATTTTACGTTAGTTTAACGCCATTTAACGTTAGTTTAACGTCATTTAACCTTAATTAAACGCCATTTAACGTTAGTTTAACGCCATTTAACGTTACTTTAACTCCATTTAACATTAGGTTAACGTCATTTAACCT